>NC_142953.1:8612096-8647096 GCF_046866305.1 Octopus bimaculoides
ATCCTGTAGAGTGTTCAACAAAAACTACTCCTCTTACAAGCAGGCTTGGCAAGGTTGCTGGTTTAGTCTCTGACAGCTCGACCATGCAACAACTTGTGCTGGGTCAAATGTTACCTATGTAAAAGTGACCGGATATCATCATCATCATCATCGTTTAACATCCGCTTTCCATGTTGGCATGGGTTGGATGGTTTGACTGAGGACAGGCAAGCCAGGAGGCTGCACTAGGCTCCAATCTGATCTGGGAAGTTTTCAACAGGTGGATGACCTTCCTAATGCCAGCCACTCTGAGTGTGTAGTGAGTGGTTTTTAAGTGCCACCGGCACAGGAGCCAGTCAGGCGGCACTGGCATCGACCACACTCTGATGGTGCTTTTTACATGCCACTGCCATGATATATATATATATATATACATATATATATATATATATATATATATATATATATGTATGTATGTATGTATGTTTCTATGTATACACATATATACATACATACACACACATATACACACAAGCACATCATCATCATTTAATGTTCTTTTCTCCATGGTGGTTTTGGTTTGAAAGGAACTAATAAACCAGAGGGCTGTGCCAAGCTCCAATATCTGCTTTGGCATAGTTTCTACAGCTGGATACCTTCCTAATGCCAACCACTTTACAGAGTGTAGCAGGTGCTTTTCATGTGGCACCAGCACTAGTGTGGTCACTAAGTATTCACAAGAAAAAATAAGGTCAAGAGAGTAAAGAGGATGAAGTAAAACTTCCATATTTTGTGCCACAATCTTTTCTTGAGTGACTTGGGCAGTATGTGGTCTTTCATTATCATGCAAAAGTAACACACTTTTACAACTGACCAATGATGGATGTTTTTCTGTATATTTTTGTGCAATGCTTCCAATTAATGACACTACCTCTCCACATTAACCGTTTCACTTCAGTTTAGCATTTCATCATAGATGACACCCTTCATATCCCATGATGCACAGTGCATAACTTTTTAGGGGTGAAATCCTGATTTGAAGATGAATTCTCCTTTTTCATTGGGTGCTAACCATTGTTTGTTTTCATTGGATATGATTATAGAGAACCTACTTTTCATCGCTTGTGATGAGTCTACCCTGGAAATGTTCAGTAGCATATCTACTCTTCAATGATGAGCAGAGGGCAACTCTTTGATTATACTGGTAAGCAGTCAGATGGTATGGGTCCTATTAATCAATTTTAGACCCCAGTACTTAACTGCTACTTATTTTATCGACCCTGAAAGGATGAAAGGCAAAGTCAACCCTAGTGGCATTTGAACTCAGAACATAAAGACAAATGAAATACTGCTAAGCATTTAGTCCAGCATGCTCACCATCTTAATGATGATACTAATTTCAACAAGAAGATGGGTTGATGGATAGTAATAGGCCTGTCTTCATGCACCTTTCTGTGGAATTTCAATACTGCATTTGTCCGCACCCTTGTACCAGTGAGTGTAGTGTTCAGTATTGCTTTATCCTCCCTCAACCACTTGTATGGTTTTTCAGTCCTAGGTCCTTCACCCACTTATGGGATTTCATTACTAAATCTGTTCTTGCTCATTTATCCACCAGTAACATTTCAGTATTCAACAGTACTAGGTACGTTCTCACTCGGTCACTTGTGTTGCTGTCTGTATTCAGTTGAGCTAGGTTGCTTGTAGAGGCAAGGTGTATGACCATCCAGATGATAAGGTACTGGTGAACCAACTTATAAGTCATGTGTTCACATTCCTTACTAGTGTTCTTATGTGATTATAGGTTAAACAGGGTGTGGCAAGGACAGACCTAGTACTACTGATCACAGACATTCCACAGATGGCTAGGCAAGGGCAGATCTAGCTAGGTCTAAGTGAGTGAGCAAAGACAGACCTAGCACTGATAAATATATGATGGATGGGTGAGCAAGGACAGACCTAACACTGATTTATCACAAATGGATGAGTGAGAACAGACCAGTGAATAAAGACAGATGTAGTATACCATATATGGACATTCAGATTAATACACTACATATGAACAAGTGTTGGTTGATCAATTTTATTCCAAATTACCTCGGCACATTTAGCTTTTGTGTGGTAATAGGTACCAACAGATCAACTGGGGAATATTTACCTGTGAGAGACTGGTGTTTTATCCTGGTGGAGATTTATTTCAGCATCTCCAAGGTGTTTTTAAGACTAAACATTTTGTTCCCTTATAACCCCATTTCACTGAAATGCCCATAAAAATAGCTACTGTGAGATAAACTACAAAACATCATCTGTGCAAGACTGGCGGTGCTCTCTCTAGAGGGATATTGCTCTAGTGCCCTGTTGACTTGACCATCCTTGACCACTTCAATTCAGCTGTAACATGCATATTAATACATAACCCTTTTTCTGTCCATTTCAGCTGGAGGCATGGCTGCCAATGCTCCAAAAGGAGGGTAAGTACTATTATAGTGACATTTTTTCTTTTGGCTGGTATGTGTGTGTGTGAAAGATATACGAAGTGTATTCCAGAAGTTTTCAGATTTTTCTGGGGAGACATTAATTTTTGAAGAAGTTGCAAACCCTAATTTCTTTCAAAGTAGGTTCCTCTGACTTCAATGCACTTTGTTGTAGCACTTCAGACACTTCCTAAAAGCCCCATGGAAGTCCTCCAAAGTGAAGGTGTCCAGGATCCTTGTCACAGCCTCCTTCATCTTCAAAACAACTGCCCCTGATATTCTCCTTCAGCTTTGGGAACAACCAAAAGTCACAGGAAGCAAGGTCTCTACTGAAGGGAGTAGGAGGAATAGTTTTGATGCCCATCTCCATCAAGTTGTTGTTTACTTAGATGCTCATGTGTACAGTTGCCACACCATTTCCAAACTGTATGCTTACTGTCTTTATAGGCACACAACAATTTTCATCCAGAAAATTGCAAAATTTCTCAACTAGCTCTGAAGTTTAAAGTAAATATCCATCTCTGCCTGGTTGTTGACTTTCTTTATTAGGATGTCTAAAAATAGTTGGTTATGACTATATTCCATTGAAATGTATTTCAAATTCTTTTAATTTCTCTAAGCTTTCATTCAACAGAATGAAGCAATCATCAAGACAATTCTTCCAGTTTGTATTTAAATAAAGAGTTTCCATATTTTTGTAATGATTTCTAGATGGTATATAACTAGATTTGCAAAGGTGGGAGCACTTATCATCTCCAGTGCAATCCTGTACTTTTGTCAAAAAAAAAAGTTGTCATTAAACATTAAGTAGTTATTCTCAAGAATAAATTTTAGTTCTATTATAAATTCTATTTTTATATGGTGAGGAAATTCAACTGGAATTTAATGGCCTCAATTCCTAACTCATGAGAAATGTTTGAAGAGATATTTACATCATTGAAAGATACTATCATAGTTTTTTCATTGACTGTTTTCTGAAGATGGTTTATCTTATCTAAGTCATCTATTATGAAACTTCTGATGTGCTTGAGGAAAGGCTTGAGTAGGATATCTAAAAAGTTATTCAGACCATGTGTTTCCCATACTGGTCCGCTATTATTAGTCTCGATTCCAGACGATTTGATGAGGGGACATTAATGTATATGTCAATGATCCCTTTGTATGCTTTCCTTATTCTTCACTTTTGTGGACATCTGGTACACCATATAGACACTAGGTTTATATCTAAGTTGGTAATATAGTCATATTCCTTGTTATTGAGTCCTTTTCGATATAAATTTTCTGTATGTTGTGCATATGTGAATGTCTTGCAGGTCTGGTTACACATCTTTTTCTAAATCATTCTCAAGACACCTGTTAGTATAGGGATTGTTTTTGTTTTCGGTCCCATTATTCTGATTAATTGTTTTGTTCACTTCTATCATTTCCAGCTCCCTTCATTCTTTAAAACTTCTGAATTTTTTTTCTCTTCCATCTTTGCAATACCTTTACCATTCTTTTTCTTCCATTCTTCCAATGACCATTTCTTTCACTAAAATTTCTATTCTTCTAATTATTCCACACAATACCCTATACTCTTTCCCTTCCCACCATGTAATTCATTATCCCTATTAAAACTCCTAATTTTTCAATTCCATCTCTGAGACTGCTCAAACTCACTCAATAAAATTCTAATACAATTTTCTCTTGTAGGCTTACTGCCCCTACCAAGCCTGTTATGCGAAGCGCCAGTGCCATTAAACAGATGTTATTGGAATGGACTAAAGCTATGACACAAGAATATGCTGATGTAAGTTCTAAGACCAATAAAAGTTATCTGCTTTGTTTGACACTTTAGCATTCAGATTACTCAATCAAATGACATTGCAGAGTATGTGTGAGAGACTGGAGCTAACTTGTTTGAACATAAAACAGAATATTCTGAGCTGGATATGGCTGATTTAAATGTTAAAGGGTTAAAAGGATTAGGGGAGATCCAAAACAATGTTAGTTATAAGAAATAAAGTTATGCTTGTGTGGCCAATAGTCTAGAACCTTAACCTTACATCCATTGTTATGCATACATGTATGCATACACATACACACAATTTTACACTATAGTATGGTATTTTATATATGATATATATATATATATATATATGTAAGGGACGACCGTGCAAACTCAAAAAGGAGAAATGGTGACGAATGGAAAAACAGGACTCCTTTTATTTAAACGCGTCACACGGTCGAACACAAAATATATATATCAATAATGATATAGATGATATGTTATACGACGATAACATAGATGACCAATAATGAAAGACCACAACCGTATAAGATGAATAACAGAGATATTTATTGTGGCGTTAAAGATGTATGTCTGTGTGAGAGTGTGAATGCGACATATAAGAACATAATCAAAGACAGGCCGTCATACAAAGAAAAGTGTGTATGTGAGTGATACATGTGTGTATGAGTGTTTACAGCAGATAAAAAGAGTCAATAACACGTGAACAATTATACCAGTTCTTGGGTACACAATAATATGAATCTGTATGTGAAGTGAGTTGGCTGAGTTTGGCAGAGCTGATCAGTAGTTGTGATGTCGTGGCATCGATGCCGGGCCGTGATTCTTGTTATACAGATGTTCGTCGCTGGCTGAGAACTCTTGTCTGTTTATTTACCGTGGTGAAGCTGAGTCACCTAACAGAATCAAAGAGAGAGATGTGCCGCAGTAGTTTGGTGTACATAGTAAGTCGTGTTGACGCTGGTGGAGATTGATGCTGGTTAGTAGTAATCGTGTTGGTCATGACGATGATGCTGGATAGTAGTCGTAGACTCGTATTGCTGATGTGGCGACGGCGGTGGTCATCGTTGACTGGACTAAGCTGTTGAAGTGGTCGCTGGAACTGCTGCTGCTGTCGTGTGGTACACGGAACAGTTCTCAAAGAGAAACTGGACCGAGACAAATTTGTGGGGTATGAGTTGATCTATATATAGCGTTAAGAGGGCTCCAAATGCCTTCAGAATTTTACTCTATCACGTGACCTTATTAGGGGCCGTGATTGGTCAGTTTGCGTTCTGGCGGGAAAGGTTCGAAGAAGTTGCCGATTCGAATAATAATCAGTCACGTGATGACAAGGAATGGGTTCTCTACTACGCTCGCATTTATTTATATTTAAATGAGAAGATTGTATGTAATGGCGATAGTAGTTTGTATCTAATGGCGGGAGGTAGTTTCACTACACATATATATATATATATATATATATATATATATGTGCCAGGTAAAAGCACTACTGATGCCTTATTTCTAGTGAGACAGTTGCAGGAGAAATACCTAGCTAAGGATAAACCTCTGTACCTGGCTTTCGTTGACATGGAGAAAGCCTTTGACAGGGTCCCCCGATCCCTTATCTGGTGGTCAATGAGGAAACTTGGGATAGAAGAATGGTTAGTGAGAGCTGTGCGAGCCATGTACAGAGATGCTGCCAGTAAAGTGAGGGTTGGAAATGAGTACAGCAATGAATTCCGGGTAGAGGTAGGGGTCCACCAAGGTTCCGTCCTCAGCCCCCTCTTATTTATCATAGTCCTCCAGGCAATCACAGAGGAGTTCAAGACAGGTTGCCCCTGGGAGCTCCTCTATGCTGATGACCTTGCCCTAATTGCGGAGTCACTATCAGAACTAGAGGAGAAGTTTCAGGTGTGGAAGCAAGGTCTAGAATTGAAGGGCCTTAGAGTCAACCTAACTAAAACCAAAATCCTAATAAGTAGGAAGGTAGATAAAACACAAACCCCTTCAGGTAGATGGCCCTGCTCAGTATGTAGAAAAGGAGTAGGTAGTAACTCTATAAGATGTACCCGGTGCAAGCTATGGACACATAAGAGGTGCAGCAACATCAAAGGCAGGTTAACTAGCAAGTTAGTTTTTGTTTGTGGCAGATGTTCAGGTGCAATAAAGACTGTAAACAAACAGGAAACAACTTCTATCTCATTCCAGGGTGAAAAACTAGAGGTAGTCGATAGCTTCCGCTATCTGGGCGACCAAGTTAGTAGTGGGGGTGGGTGCGCTGAAAGTGTAGCTGCTAGAATAAGAATAGCCTGGGCAAAGTTTAGAGAGCTCTTACCCCTGCTGGCGACAAAGGGACTCTCACTCAGAGTAAAAGGCAGACTGTATGACGCATGCGTACGAACAACCATGCTACATGGCAGTGAAACATGGGCTGTAACTGCTGAGGACATACGTAAGCTCGCAAGGAATGAAGCCAGTATGCTCCGTTGGATGTGTAATGTCAATGTGAATACCCGTCAGAGTGTAAGTATCTTGAGAGAAAAGCTGAACATTAGAAGCATCAGTTGTGGCGTGCAAGAGAGACGATTGCGCTGGTATGGACATGTGGTGAGAATGGAGGAGGATAGCTGCGTGAAAAAGTGCCACACCCTAACAGTTGAGGGAACCCATGGAAGAGGTAGGCCCAGGAAGACCTGGGCTGAGGTGGTGAGGCAAGACCTTCGTACATTGGGCCTCACCGAGGCGATGACTACTGACCGAGACCTTTGGAAATGTGCTGTGCGTGAGAAGACCCGGCAAGCCAAGTAAGATCGTTGCCAGTGCCCCTGGACTGGTTCTTGTGCAGGTGGCACATGAGATGCACCATTTTGAACGTGGCCGTTGCCAGTACCGCCTGACTGGCTCCTGTAGGATTTTCGAGCGAGATCGTTGCCAGTGCCCCTGGACTGGCTTGTGCGGGTGGCACATAAAAGACACCATTTCAGCGTGGCCGTTTTCGTGTGGGTGACACGTAAAAGCACCCACTACACTCTCTGAGTGGTTGGCGTTAGGAAGGGCATCCAGCTGTAGAAACTCTGCCAAATCAGACTGGAGCCTGGTGTTGCCATCCGGTTTCACCAGTCCTCAGTCAAATCGTCCAACCCATGCTAGCATGGAAAGCAGACGTTAAACGATGATGATAATGATGATGATATATATATATATATATATATACTTTATTTAAAAGCAGCAGAATTATAACAAAAAACTCCGGTGTATATATATATATATATATATATGTGTGAATACCCGTCAGAGTGTAAGTATCTTGAGAGAAAAGCTGAACATTAGAAGCATCAGTTGTGGTGTGCAAGAGAGACGATTGCGCTGGTATGGACATGTGGTGAGAATGGATGAGAATAGCTGCGTGAAAAAGTGCCACACCCTAACAGTTGAGGGAACCCGTGGAAGAGGTAGGCCCAGGAAGACCTGGGCTGAGGTGGTGAGGCAAGACCTTCGTACATTGGGCCTCACCAAGGCGATGACTACTGACCGAGACCTTTGGAAATGTGCTGTGCGTGAGAAGACCCGGCAAGCCAAGTAAGATCGTTGCCAGTGCCCCTGGACTGGCTCTTGTGCGGGTGGCACATGAGATGCACCATTTTGAGCGTGGCTGTTGCCAGTACCGCCTGACTGGCTCCCGTAGGATTTTCGAGTGAGATCGTTGCTAGTGCCCCTGGACTGGCTTGTGCGGGTGGCACATAAAAGACACTATTTCGAGCGTGGCCGTTTTCGTGTGGGTGACACGTAAAAGCACCCACTACACTCTCTGAGTGGTTGGCGTTAGGAAGGGCATCCAGCTGTAGAAACTCTGCCAAATTAGATTGGAGCCTGGTGTTGCCATCCGGTTTCACCAGTCCTCAATCAAATCGTCCAACCCATGCTAGCATGGAAAGCGGACGTTAAACGATGATGATGATGATGATATATATATATATGTATATATATTTCTGTTGATTTACTGAGAAGTAATAAATTATAAAGAACCAAAGTATTTTATTGATCAGCCATTTACAAGTTATGTGGGAGTTAGTAGTTGATGTTTAGTTGTTAGGTTAAATAGTTCAGGTGACTACATTGTCATTGCCTGGCAGGCTGGTGTTGATCTTTGCCTCAATAATGGTAGGTGAATGAGAAGATCTCAGACATGGTACTAGCTCCTTACAGCTAACTTTCCAATGTCATAATTACAGCTGTGGTCTCTGCAGTTCCTACTTACAGTTATGTAGATTATTCTATTCACAGCTAAGTCTTTTGTCCATGAACACAGTATAGTGAACTGTACCAGACTATAACTAGATAGGCAATGCCATTAACAGTTAAGTGTCATGGTCATGGATACACTACAATGAACGGTATCATACTGTTGTACCTACTTACAGCTATGTAGACTGAACTGTTGGCAGTTAACCTTTTTTGATACTAATCTGCCTGAGATTACCCTAGGATCTGGGATCAAATCTTACTGATTTAAATGATTTAAAACTTTCCCTCAAAATTCCTTGTTAATTTATGTTCCAAACATTAGCATAGTAATGACAAAATTATTTCACCAAATTCTACATTATTTCCGAAATTTATTGAAGTAAAAGTAGTGTTTCAACAGAAATATCATAATGAAAGTGATAAGTGTCTTTGTCATAGACACAGTCTAATGAATTATACAACACGGTCATACTTATTTTACAGCTAGATAGACTGGGTGGTTGTTACTGCTACTCCTACCTACACTGTGTTACCATATGTTGCCACTACACTAAAATATTGCCCAACACCTTAACACAGAATATGTGACCTTCTATATATGCTGTCTTGTTACCCCATATTGTTACCTTGCACTACTTTCACCTTACAATGTTAACCTACATCCTAAATATGTAACCTGTTCAATAATGAGTTCTGTTGTCACTTCTACCCTGTAACTTCATATTGCTATCCCTCACTGTTTCCCTACAACCCTACACTGTTTCTGCCCTACAATGTTTTCCCACATCCTAAATGTGTAGCCTGCTGTATAATGTTTCCTATTGTCACCCCTACGCTATTAGCCAATATTGTTACCCTATAATGTTGCCCTACAATCCTCCATGGCTTTCCCCACTACAACGTTACCCTACATTCTGAATATGCAACCTGTTCTCTATAATGTATTCTTTGTTATCTTTATAGAAAGTTGTGATCACAAATTTCTCCAGCAGTTGGTCCAATGGATTAGCATTCTGTGCCCTTATTCACCACTTCTACCCTGAATCTTTCGACTTCTATGCCTTGGACCCTAAAAAGAGGAGATATAATTTTGACCTGGCATTTCAGACTGCTGAGTGAGTATTATTTGTCCATCAAAGTAAATTTAGCTGGCTTGACTTCATTATTACAACATATACATACATGTGTGTGTGTGTGTGTGTGTGTGTGTGTGTGTGTGTGTGAATGCGTGTGTGTGTTTGTATTGCACCAACCAGTTGACAGCCAGTGTTGGTGTGTTTATATCTCCCATAACTTAGCAGTTGGACAAAAGAAACTGATAGAATAAGTACCAGGCTTTACAAAAAAAAATAAGTACTGGGGTCAATTCATTCAACTAAAAATTTAAGGTGGTGCCCCAGTATGGTTGCAATCTAATGACTGAAACAAGTAAAAGATAAAAGATACAGATAGATATATGCCTTTATTTATCTATTTATTTATTCTTTCCGTGTTTCCCACAGGAAATATGCTGACATTGCCCCATTGCTGGATACAGATGACATGGTAAAAATGCAGAAACCTGACTGGAAATGCGTGTTCACATATGTGCAGAGTTTCTACCGAAAACTTCAGAAACATGAGAGGAACAAAGTAATACCAAAAGCATGAGATCAACCCATCAGCATTTTAATCAGGCTTAGCCCCTCCCTCCCTGTAGCTGTGGAGAGAAGATGAATGAAAAGTAATGAAAACTGCGGAGGGGGTGGGTTGGGGTTGGGGTTTTTTTTTTTATGGGCTTGCAATTAAGGGTTGGTTGGTTGGTTGGCTTGTAGAACTGCTTGCCTTAAGGATCACTTGAAAAAAGAAAAATTTGTGTTTTTTCAAGGACAAGAGAAAAACAAAAGAAAGAAAAATAAAAAAAATTAAAAAATTTTTTTTGTCAATTTGTTTTGAAATTTTAACTTATAAAAAAGAAAACACAAACCAAAAAAAAAATGAACAAAAAAAATATATTTAATAATAATAACGATGATGATGGTGATGATGATGATTATGCTTTCACGAAATCGGACAGCTTTGTTATTGAACAATTACGTTACCGCTGTTTTTCTGAGAGAATTTCTGCTGGAGCTTAGTTTCATAAGGTTTCTTGTTTGTTAAACAATAAAAGCCAGTGTTGCCGTTATTTTGTTTGTTATTATTATTATTATTGAAGAGTATTGTAGTTCGCTTGAAGCAATGCACTATAGAACAAAAAATAGACTGTATACCTGTTGTAACTTGGTAAACTATAGTCCGATGATATTTCAGAATTAGAATTCCTTCTTCAGATCTTATTTGCTGGAGTCTGTTATTATTATTATTGTTGTTACCCACCAAGGCCAACTTTTGCCTTTCATAAAATAAAATACCAGTCAAATACTGGAGTTGATGTAATCAACTAACCTACGCCCTTTGAAAATTGCTGGTGCTGTGCCAAAATTTGGAGCAGTTGTTGCTGTTGCTGCTTTGTTGTTGTTTGTTCTGTTGTTGTTTTATATAAGCTGTTCCAAATCTCACACAAAAATCTCAAGGAGCAGCATGCTGGATGTTTTAGTGTCAGTATTATCTAAGATTCCGTTAAGCTTGTAAAATAAATCAAAAACATTTATAGAAATGCACAAATGCAACAAACTTCTTTGATAAACAACCTTTTTTTGTTTTTAGAAGGGTCAAATGTGTATCGTATTATTATACCCTTACATGGTGGAAAAAGTACCCAATCTTTCTGCTATTTTCACAGCTATACTGTGTTCAAAATATTACTTTCTTGTCTGTATGATATGAGAAATATACAAATTTTAATCAGATAGATAGAATGGGTTTTATTTAAAATCACTACAATCATTTCAACGCATCATTATCAGTTTTTCATTGCAGAACATTACATATATTATATGCAATATTGCATTAATATAATTCAACAATAGATCACTCATTGTCTTCCAGGGATGTTCTGCTTTTGAAGCATTTGTGACACTCAAAACATTGCATACAACCCATTGCTTCATGACTGTAAGCTTGCCAAAGCATGCTCAATGTCTCTGCAGCAGACTTCCCAAGTTTAACGCAAAATTTCACGCTGGTTCTTTGTACCTGTCCATAACAAAATCACACAGACTGCAGCATACATGTGATCACAAAAATTATAAATTTCACAACTTGCAGTCACTTGACACATTGCCTCATGAAGGTCACTGCTAGCTCTTACTACACATGCAAACATCTACTACCATCTGTTGGCATGCTACAGAACTAGTCTTGGAAATTTTTTGATACCACCTTGTGTACGTGTGTGTGTGTTTTTGTGTCTGTGTTTGTCCCCCGCCACCAACACTACCACTTGGCAACCAATGCTGGTTTGTTTACATTCTCATGACTTATCAGTCAACAAAAAAGACCAACAAGAAAGAGATGTGTGTGTGTGTGTGTGTGTGTGTAGGCATAGGCATGGCTGCATGGTGAGAAGTTTGCTTCCCAACCACATGGTTCCAGGTTCAGTCCCACTGTGTAATATCTTGAGCAAGTGTCTTCTACTATCGCCTCAGGCTGACCAAAGCCTTGTGTGCGGATTTTGTTGATGGAAACTAAAGGAAGCTCATCAATCATATATACATATATTTATATATAAGAAACAAGTTAAAAATAATGGGTAGGAATGACTGTCCTATTTTGGGGCGAATGCTACTGATTTTTAGCTTCAGGAAACATTTCCCCAAGACGCCTGATTTGCTCGACTAAAGGTGGTGCCCCAGCATGGCCACAGTCAAATGACTGAAACGAGTAAAAGAATAAAAGAATTACATACTATTTCTTTACTAGAGCAAAATTGGCTTACAGCTGTTTTCAGTAGTCATTTTGGATATATTACTAATAGGTTTACTCAATTGATCTATTGATCAATTGAGGCAAATTGAACAACCCATGAAAATTAATGCTACTTTCATCAGAGCCATTTCTGGTTATAACAAGCAGAGCACTGAAGGAATGGCTGGGATATGCTGCCACACCCATTGTACTCTCCTGATTTGGCACCAACGGATTTCCACTTCTTTCGATCTATTTCAAATGTTATGCACGGAGTTTCATTCAATACTGATGCAGAATTGATAGCTTGGTTGGATCAATTTTTCGAGTCGAAATCTGGTGATTTCTACCAATGAGATATTGAAAAACTTGTTGAATGTTGGGAAGAAGTTGTAAACAACAAGGGTGAATACATTGATTAATTAGTTGTTATCTTTTATTAAACCTTTTAAAAAACGACGGGAACTTAGTTGCCAACCCAATAGATATATATGTATATGTGTTTATGTATATTCATGTATATGTACCTATGTGTTTGTGTGCATGTGTATATATATATATATATATATATATATATATACCGGAGTAAGAACATAAAATGTGCAACAAGGTGGAAAAAAGAGTACTCAAATACCAGAGGTAGAGTAATATGCTTTATTTAAAAGCAGCAGAAATATAACAAAAGACTGTTACTCTGAGTTTCACGTTCCCGTTCATCGGACAGTTTTGTTAACTGTCCGATGAATGGGAATGTGAAACTCAGAGTAACAGTCTTTTGTTATATTTCTGCTGCTTTTAAATAAAGTATATATATATATATATATATATATGTATGTATGTATGTATGTATGTGCATAAGTATTTATGGCTGTATATGTATATATATATCTGTGTGTATATGTATATATATATATTAGTATATGTGTATATATATATATCTGCATCTATCTAACTAGTTATCTAGCTTTCAACACACACATACACATGATGTAAATGTTACTCGAGAAATTGTACAAAGCTTCTTTTGTCCAAAAGTTGTTTAACGAAGAACAAAAATAAAACAACAACACTCAAACGAAATAGCAAAATGAAGAATTCTTGGCTTAGAAATGATGTCATCACGATGATGATGATGACGAATTCTTCTGTGAAGATATTTTTGTTTCCTTTCTTCTCTCAACAACATTTTGGATTTACAGAATTTGCCAGTAATACGAATTAGTTCTGAGGTTGTTATATTCCTTGTGTCTCCTATTCTCAACATTTTGGTAACTGGTGGCAACTGGTATGAGATAGACTGTAAGTCTTAAGTTTGAAATACCTGGAAGTGTTCTAGAATATTCATGAAGTCCCTGCCAGAATGAAATTATTGAACAAGAGAAATAGGTCCCATTTTCTATTTTGTATCATTAGTTTTAAGAGAAACACCCTCGCACACAACCACACTCAAATGCTTGCGCATGTGTGTATGTGTATATGTATATATATATATATATATATATATATATATATATATTAGAGGTAGTACTTGATAATTGCAAGCACCAGTATATGCCAGATAGTGGCCGGAGTGAAAGAATGAATTAAAAACGTAAAACTTTGTGTTCTGTTTATATATATATATATATATAATCCCTCGACTATCGCGGGTGTTACATTCCAACACCCCCTGCGATAGGTGAAAATCCGCAAGGTAGAAACAGGTACTGTATATAGTAATCAATATGAAAAAAAAAAAAATGCGCGCAAAAGTGGAGAGAGGACTTCGGAAAATTCACAAGATCCGAGCTTTTCCGGTACTACTAAAGCAGCACGGTCCCGAACGCGCAGTCACGCGTCCGTGCTAGCTAGTCTTGAGTGGTCGATCCTAACCCTAACCCTAACCCGCGTGTGCAAATGAATACGTGTTTAGGGTTAGGGTTAGGGTTAGGATCGACCATTCACAACTAGCTAGCGCGGACGCGCGACTGCGCGTTCGGGACCGTGCTGCTTTAGTAGTACCAGCTTTTCCCTCATAACTTTTAGGAAAATGGGGGTTTTTTTTCAATGAAATTTTATAGAAATACCTTTCAAACGGCATACATTACGATTATAAAGAAATTTGGGGGTGATCGGGGGTGAGGAGAGGACCTCGGAAAAGTTACAAGATCCGAATTTTCCCTCGTTATATTTCGAAATCACATTCAACCCTCTACAGATACCCAAGCGTAGTCCTACTACACTATGTAGTGTTTTTTCTACCCACTTTCAACAATTCTTAATGTTTTGGCTTGATTTTTGTTTCATTTTATCTTCAGTTATTTTTACACTTTTTTAACCCGTCCGTCGTTATTCTCATTGACTTATTACTTTTTCTCTATCTCTCTCTCTCTCTATCTATATATATATATATAGAGAGAGAGAGATAGACACATACATATATACATACATCCATATACATATACACACACACATATATATATACACACTTATACACACACACAGACACAGACACACATATACAGACACGTTTCGGAAGAAATCTTTTTTAAAAAATGCACTTTTGAAGTTGGGGAGCGAAACTGCATCAGCCCCCTTTCTTTACACATATTTTAAAATGACATTTTACAGAAATACGTTTTCTGGAGTGTAGATTACTTTACATTGAAAAAAATCAAAGAAGTTTGAAAACAATAATAAAAATGAGTGTTAACGATGTCAGGACAGAAAAAAAAAACCATGTTAGTGTTTGTGTGAAACAAGTCTAAGTGTATTAAAATAATATCTTCTACATACCTGCTAAAATTACTGGATGTATAGATCCCAGGATGTATAAGTCCTAAGTTGCAAAACAGTTCTGAAATGTCATCAAGTGTTTCCGCTTTCGTGTGGAGAGAGTGAGTAAAGATGTGTTTTGTCATTTATGTATTTTTTGTGGCCTGTACAATATAAATTCTGAAATGCAGATTTTTTTGCAGATTCGGAATCTCCGCCCTCGATGTAGTGTGTTCGTGTAAAAATAAGATCAAAACAATATCCCAAAGTCGGTGCGCTCCCTGATCTTTACCTTCGCCGATTTGTACATGCCCCGCTGACCGATCTATGAAATTTTGGAAATGATTTACCGTATGGAGAATGTAACCGAGTATGTGGAGATTACAATAGCTTACCAAATTGTCAGTCATAACAATAGTTCATAGAAGAACGTTTTTGCCTGATAACATTCTCCATCGTCTCTACACTCGTATCGGGTACACGTTGAAGAAATCCTTTTCTGGTTGTGGTGTCATAACATCCGACAACCCAAGTTTTGCGACACATTCTTCCTATATTGTTCTTTCTATTGAAGAACAAGCTTTCATCGATCTCCACACTATGATCCGGACCACCGAAGGGAGTTTTGTCCTGCAGCAGTTTTGCCGAACAAACATCTCTACAGAACTGGTACCACTGAACGGCAGTTTTTATATCAATGCATACTTGCAGTTATCGTCACAGGGAAATTTGAAAATAAAATCAAACACTAAATGAAAAATTACATATAATGGCAGCTTAGAGTTTTCTGTAAATGTACCTTTCCTGATGGAAAGAGTCTTTTTTAATGTTTGGCGCACTTTGTATTGACAAACCCGTCAATAGAAGGACTAAAATTTTGAAGATTCATCGAATGTGTGCAAGCACACGTTTTTTCATTGACAATATGTTTTGTCTTCAGATAAATCTATAATGTTCTCTGGTACAAGGTACAGTAAAAGTTCCAATCTGGGTGTACACAATGTAAAATAAAATCAGAAAAATAGCAACAGGTGCTTCTTTTTAAAGGGTACAAATATTGTGAAGAAAATAATGATGATTGTGGTAGCTTCTTGGTTTCAATTAGAGTTTACGGAAATAATGTATGAACTTGTGCGATGTTAATCCTTCGAATTTATTTTTAATTGTGATTATGAAACAATGGGTTCAGTCCTTACCGCCAAAATTGATATATCTTGCAAAAGCACCCCCCATACACATATACACACATACACACACTTACACAATTTCAGAAGCACAGCAACAGTTGCTTCTTGTTGTGAAGAAGATGATGATGATGATTGTTGCTGATGGGATAGTTCACACACACACACACACACACACACACTCACACATACATACACATAGACGTACGTAGATAAACATAGATGAAGTCCCACTTTGGAAGTATGTTAAAGTTTTTAGTGGACGTATGACGGAGAATTATTTAATATCGTGTTTGCTTCTATGAGAATCGCTTGCCTTTAAAGCGAAAAATCAAGACCGACGTATACAACAGGTATGTATAAGATGCTGTTTCACTTGTTTTAGCCGTTCAATTTCTGTGAGTCGTAGAGATTGTTGCGCTCGCGTACCCTTTATTGCTGAGTAGCGAGGGGTGCGTGGTTCAGTTATGAAGTTTTTCGGGGTGCATACGTTCCTAATGCATTCCAAAACCGAGTTGTCGATTTTCGCGTATGGGCTATCTAAAGATTCAGTACTATTTCCACTACTAACTAAACTTTATTTTCCTTGACATATTTGAATTACAAAAAATTAAAACTATACTGTTTTCCATAAGGCACAGGAGTGGCTCTGTGGTAAGTAGCTTGCTTACCAACCACATGGTTCCGGGTTCATTTCCACTGCGTGGCACCTTGGGAAAGTGTCTTCTACCAAAGCTTTGTGAGTGGATTTGGTAGACGGAAACTGAAAGAAGCCTGTCGTATATATATATATATATATATATATATATATATATATATATATATATATATATATATATATATATATATATATATATATATATGTGTGTGTGTGTGTGTGTGTCTGTTTGTTCCCCCAACATCGCTTGACAACTGACGGCAAAAAGAGACCGATAGAATAAATACTAGGCTTCCAAAGAATAAGTCCTGGGGTCGATTTGCTCGACTAAAAAGGCGGTGCTCCAGCACGGCAGCAGTCAAATGACTGAAACAATTAAAAGAGTATAAGTTATCTATCGTAAACCTTTTATATGACGACCATGATGACGTCACATTTTACTATATGAGTGTGTACCTTAAAAGACATCCATCACCCTCCCCCTTCATTCACACTAACTCTTCCCCTTCCTCTCTCACGCACGCACAGACACAAAAACCGAATGTTGCTCTAACACCATGGCTCCATGCAATTGTTGCAATATCACTCTTTATGAAAGAATTCTGCGTTTCCACGGTAAAAAATAATACTGCCTTTATATTTTTCATGGAATACAGTGTCCTGCCGTTTACCCCACAATTGTCCGACATGTAATTTTCCATGTATTTTGCGCGAGAAATGGTACGACGACGACGACGTCGTCGTCGCCATCTTTAGTGACAAACTTTCTGGAAAGCACCAATGTTCCGCCTTGGAGGATTTTTTGCTTTTCGTGAATCACTCAGCACAGCTTGGTCGCACAGTTTAATCGAGGAAAATTTTGGATTCTGCCGTAAAACTTCTGTAGATTGAAAACGTGCATAAATAGGATATATATTGTATACAGGCCAAAAAAAAAAAAAAGAAAATTGCATAAATGGCAAAACATACCTTTACTTACTCTCTCTCCACACGAAATCGCCTTAAAATTTAGGCGTTAAAAATTGCTAAAGGAAAGTGGAAACAATTGATGACATTTCAAAACTGTTTTGCAACTTAGGACTTATACATCCTGGGATCTATATATCCAGTAATTTTAGCAGGTATGTAAAAGATATTGTTTTAATTACACTTTGACTTGTTTCACACAAACACTAACATGTTTTTTTTTTTTTTTTTTTTTTTTTTTTTTTTTTGTCCTGACATCGTTACCACTAATTTTTATTATCGTTTTCAAACTTCTTTGATTTTTTTTTTTTTTTTTTTTTTTTTTTTTTTTTTTTTTTTTTTCAATGTAAAGTAATCTACACTCCAGAAAACGTATTTCTGCAAAATGTCAACTTGAAATATGTGTAAAGAAAAGGGGCCTGATGCAGTTTCGCTCCTCAACTTCAAAAGTGCATTTTTTAAAAACGATTTCTTCCGAAACGTCACTCTCTCTATCTTCGAAACGTCGAGTTAGAATAGAGGCAGCTGGTGAAGGAATAATTCCAAGTGGCTTTCTGTTTTCCTATGTGTTCGTTCCGTTGTCTGTAGTTCATTGTTCTAACGTCCTGTACCCTGATATGCATCTATATACACATGTAGATGTAAGTATGTACATATATGTGTGTATACATGCATATATATTCTTTGTATTATATATATATATAGTATTATTTTATACTGTGAAACTTAATTTAATTTTTTTTTTTAATTAATTGATTTTAATTGAGTTTTTACCTGTAATTTTGGATTTTATCCCTGATATTATTATTATTATATATATATATATATATATATATATATATATATATATGTGTGTGTGTGTGTATATATGTACGTATATATATGTGTGTGTGTGTATATATGTACGTATATATATGTGTGTGTGTGTATATATGTACGTATATATATGTGTGTGTGTGTATATATGTACGTATATATATGTGTGTGTGTGTATATATGTACGTATATATATGTGTGTGTGTGTATATATGTACGTATATATATGTGTGTGTGTGTATATATGTACGTATATATATGTGTGTGTGTGTATATATGTACGTATATATATGTGTGTGTGTGTATATATGTACGTATATACATGTGTGTGTATGTTTATATATAGATAGAGAGAGAGAGAGAAAGTAATAAGAAGTCAATGAGAATAACGACGGAATGGTTAAAAAATGTGTAAAAATAATTGAAGATAAGATGAAACATTAAGAATTATTGAAAGTGGGTAGAAAAAAAAAACACTACGTAGTGTAGTGGTACTACGCTTGGGTATCTGTAGAAAGTTGAATGTGATTTCGGAATATAACGAGGGAAAATTCAGATCTTGTGAATTTTCTGAGGTCTTCTCCCCACCTCCTTGGAAAATATTCCCCCCTCAAATTTCTTTATAATCGTAATTTATGCCGTTTGAAAGGTATTTCTATAAAATTTCATTGAACCCACCAGTCGCCATTTTCTTAAAAGTTACGAGTCAAAAGCTCGGATCTTGTGATTTTTCTGAAGTCCTCTCTCCACCCTCTTGGAAAAGATTCCCCCCCCCCACCTCCACAAATTTCTTTATAATCGTAATGTATGTCGTTTGAAAGGAATTTCTATAAAATTTCATTGAAAAAAAACCCCTATTTTCCTAAAAGTTACGAGTGAAAAGCTCGGATCTTGTGAATTTTCCGAAGACCTCTCCCCACCTCCCATTGCTTTGCGCGCATTTTTTTTTTTTTTTTTTTCACATTCGTTTCCTACACATTGTTTTACACCCATTCCAGTATTTTTTTTAGATTTTCATTTCCGGGTCAAGATTAACCCCACCCCCCATTTTCCTAAAAGCTCGGATCTTGTTAATTGTAATTATTAATTACCGAAGCTTTAAAACAATACAAAAAAAAAAGGCCCAGATGAAGAATAGTCTGAATTGAGTTATGGGGCTGGAACGAAGAATCGAACTCTGCACCCACCTCGTTTATCAAGCTGCTCTACGCGCTGGCCATGGACCACTTTCAACCGACAAGCCAACACAGAGGTCATCCAACCACAAACGTGGTTGTCATTTGACGTTTAAACATGTTAGCTTGAGGAAACCGTTGTGTCTGGTGAACCACTCCCCTCTCACAGGGACGTCCGGCTGGGACGTTATTAATACAGCCTTTGTCTCAGACCTTCCCAAGGATGAATGAGGCAACCAAAGTACCTGGATGTTATCCCTTAAACGAGCTTACACCTGAACCCAGTTTTAAACAGCAGTCTCACAGCTTATATACCTATAAGCCATGATATATACATAGGACACTGATTTATCTAATGGTTATACTAAAGCAGAAATATAACATCTTTGGTCAACACCCATCATATATATCTATCCTAAAATATATATTAATATTTAACTGGGTCTGCTGCGTGGTTTTACTTGAAAATATTAATTTGTTTGTTAAACATTTTCTGATATCGGCATTTACTATAAAATAAGCAACTACTCAAGAGAGGTAATTTAACAAGGGAGATAACTAATACAACTTTTGATTGAAGAATATTTTTATAAAAATTGAATTATATTTAATTAGCCACGAGTTTGCGAGGAAAATATGCACAGAACCGATAAATATATTGTCCGATTTTTGGTGGATGGCTCTGAGTACTTTGTTTTTGTATCTTCGATTCGTGCTTATAAAGCTATCATCGAAAATCTTAGGCTTTTACGTGTTATCTTTTGCTGCTAATTATTGTTTATTTTTAAGAATTTCTAGCACAATCATGATGGTTACATATTTTTGGCAGAAGGAAAGAGTGGATAACATCGATCTCAGTATGTATTTGGTACATACTCTATCGGTCTCATGTACCCGTTTACAATAATATACCTAGGCGAGCTGTCATGGAAGTTGTCGTAGTTTAGCCCCAGATCAGTTCCGATCGGATCCTATGATCGAAGGCATTCTAGCCATGATCATTCCATCTGTTCAGGAATATGTAGGACTACAACATCTAATGTACTTTTTTACTTAATTAAAGTAAGTAAAGTGTCATTTAAGCGATTTTAGCTGTTATTTCTAGCAAACCGAGCGATCACGTAAATTTTTAAGGGAAGAAAGGGCGTCTTACATTACATAGGTGTGTTACAAACTAAGACTTTAGTGTGTCACGGACTAAGATATCTAACTTTGGTGTATTACAGACTAAAGTCTATGATTTTGGTGGTATCAAAAAGAGGCCCTGCAAAAGAAATTTTGCGAAGCGGAACAAGATTGATTTTGCGCTACCCTAAGCTCCGAGGTAGTAGTAGGGCAGAAAGGCGGCGAGCTGGCAGAATCGTTAGCACGCCGGGCGAAATGCTCAGCGGTATTTCGTCTCCCTTTACGTTCTGAGTTCAAATTCCGCCGAGGTCGGCTTTGCCTTTCATCCTTTCGGGGTCGATAAATTAAGTACCAGTTACGAACTGGGGTCGATGTAATCGACTTAATCCGTTTGTCTGTCCTTGTTTGTCCCCTCTATGTTTAGCCCCTTGTGGGCTGGCAGATCCCTTCAAAACTCAAGGAACTGTGAGTTCTTTTTTTACTATCATTAATTTAATTTTCTTTTACTAAAGGAGGGGCTCATCAGATATTATTCTCAAGCCCATCCTCGCCCTGTGGAGCCGAACTGATATAGCAACTAAATTTCCACCGATCCCTCCACTTTTAGACACTGGTCACAAAACCAAGCGTTTGAGGGCGAGATGTGTCAGAAATGAAAATTTATGATCTGGAGACAGATACAAATTGGAAGTGTGTTTGTGTGTGAGTCTGTGTGTTACTGCTCCCCACAAGCACATTTTTCAAAATTGATGCCTTTTCAACAATTCTTTTTAACTCTTTAGTCACCCATGTTAGTAGTTGCAAGTTTCAAACATGATGACATTGTTACTGAAACACAAAATTAATGAATGTAGAATACAATTACGTATACTATAACTAAAAAAAATATATCGCGTAATATAAGAAAAATGGATTAAAAAAATTGTTTGCTATGTGTCACGCCTCACCTAACTTTAGAGCCTGTCTAAGCTTCTAATAGCAGTTTGACTTTCAGCATGAATGTCTCCACATCTCACTACCCAACCACCTGCAAACCCTGTTTGCGGAGACAAAATCAAACCTATCCCGTGTCCTCGTTACAATAAAATAAAGATTCTGATGAGATTAGCTTCTTTTTATAGGTGCAGGCATGACTGGTAAGAAGCATGCTTCCCAACCTCATCGTTGCCTGTTCAGTCCTACTGCGTGGCACCTTGGGCAACTGTCTTCTGCTATATCCTCGGACTGACCAAAGCCTTGTGAGTGGATTGGGTAGACGGAAACTGAAAGAAGCCCGTCATCGAATGTGTGTGTGTGTGTCTTTGTGTTTGTCCCCCACCACAGCTTGACAACCAATGTTGATGTGTTTACATCTCATAACTTAGCAGTTTGGGAAAAGGGACTGATAGGATAAGTACTAAGCTTTAAAAAAATAAGTCCTGGGGTCGATTTGTTCAACTAAACCTCTTCAAGACGGTGGCCCAGCATGGCTGCAGTCAAATGACTGAAACAAGTAAAAGATAAAAGATATATATATATATATATATATATATATATATATACGTTAGGAAGGGCATCCAGCTGTAGAAACTCTGCCAAATTAGATTGGAGCCTGGTGTTGCCATCCGGTTTCACCAGTCCTCAGTCAAATCGTCCAACCCATGCTAGCATGGAAAGCGGACGTTAAACGATGATGATGATGATGATATACACATACACATACACACAGACATGATTCAATGGGTGAATGAATTGTCGCCATTTTATATTTTTTATTTCACGCATGGCATTGTTTGTTTTTGATTTTGTCGATTACACATTATAGTGGGGGCGGTTGAACACCATCTGTGAGAGAAACAGCACCATGGCGCAGTTCACTCTGCCAGAAATTTGGAAACGACATGCTGTACTGCTTGGCATTCACACTGGAAGCTCCAATACGAACATTTCAGAGTGTTTGGATGTCAATCTGAGGACATGTACTGAGAGTGATAAAAATCACACATCCAGTGAACATCATGGTGTTTGGAGTGATCACGAGTGATGGCAATGTTATGCCTCCATTCATCTTCCCACACAGCCTCAGACTCAACATGGAGGCCTACATCAAGTGCCAGCAGGAGATAGTGTTGCCCTGGGTCAACTGCTGGAAGATCCTACATCTGGCAACAGGATTCTGCACTATGGCATACAAGCAAGAGAACCCAGTCATAGCTGTTAGACAATTTCTGTGACCACATCACCCCAAACATCTAGCCACATAACTTCCCAGATTGCAACCCCCTTGATTATTGTGAGGGGCACAGTTGAGCAAGAGATCAACAAAACTCCTTGTAACACCAAAGATGAACTGAAGGCAAGGATTATGGCAGCATTCACCAACTTAAACAAGATCTTCTAGCCAGACTCAATGAAGTGTGGATCCATAATACCTCCATCACTTGCCACGGCTCCAAATGCCATCATGGAGGCAGGATTTTTAGTCTCAAGCACAGGTGGGACATCAGAAGGACTGTGTAGAATCACTCGAGAATTTCTGCAGTTCACCTCAGCATCCACAGTAAACTTCTTCTTGTCCACAAACGATGCTTGATGAATGACTGAAGCTTTGGGAATCTCTTGGCTCTGATTGCTTGGCTATTAGGAGGTGACGGTTGTCAAACATAGCTAGTCACGCCAAGGTTCCTGTTCACAGCTCTGGGCACCATGGAAAGGGACACATTGCGTGGATGGGGATGGGTTGTCTTCAATCAAGCATTTGAGGCTAGCGAGAAACTTTGAATTGCACTTGGAATTATTTTCAGCCTTGTATTCTTCTCTATCAATCTTTCCCTCCTCTTTAAATTCTTTATACACATGATAAACTGCTGCATTTGGAAGTTCCGTCAACTTGACAATTTTATTGACAGTGTGCCAGGCGTGCACCTAAACAACAATGGCTCAAAGATTCTGTTGTTCCATGACTTGCTGTTGTCGAATCATTTCACAATTTACCTAAACAATAAAGAGGAGGATTAGGTTTTCAAGCAAGCAAGGTTTTGTCAAAAAATGAAATATTAAACCTATTAGGTCAACTGCTTAAAATTGGTCTCAATTTATCTGCAAGACCCTGTATATACATATATATATATGGGAATCTTCTGCTGAATTGCAGGAAGAAGGGATGGCAGTCCTGGCTTTTTCCATTCGAGGTTAGCTGTAGAAACCAGCTACTTCCTTACAGGAAGATCTTAAATAATTAAAAACAGAAAAGTACATATATACATGCACACATACATTCATACATACACACAGACATTCATACATACATACATACATACATTCATACATACAGGTTTATACCTGTAATTATTGGGGCCCTGGGATATGTAACACACTGCCTAAATGCCAATCTTGAGAAATTAGGCTTCTCAAAACCAGATAGGAGAAAGCTAATTTGAATACAATTGATCCAGTCCATCACTGAAACTGTAAAACTTTCCAGAAGTTTATCATTTAATTATATATGAGCATGTCTAAACGTGCAACTATATGCATGAGAATACATATATAAAGCAAAACATACAAATCTGCACATATGCATACATACACACACGCTCACATACTCTCTCTCACACACACACATACATAGCTGCACCATTTTTGCAGAAAAGCCATTGCCAAAAAGACTTACTGAAATGATTCATTATTGATGTCATGTGATGCACTTATATGCCTTTTAAACCCAGCCAAAGTCTTACATATTTTATTACATGCTGCACAGTTGTGCTGGCTGGCAGGAGAGACAGATGCCACCATATGTATTTTCTTAATATGATGGAGGTCTTAATAAGATGGTGGTCTTTTCAGACCTTCATCTGAGAGGCACAACCTTCTACATTTTACACATGCTCTTTTGTGAATTTTAATGGCCACATCACTGTTTATCATGGGTCGATTCCTGTGAGATGGCTGACCAGGCCTGCACGTCTCAAACATCTCTCACAAACCACACACACAAAAAGCAACACTCCCTCTCTCTCTCTCTCCACAGGTTCCCTCCTTCTAAGCCCCTTCCCAATTCACTCATACTTCACTCTCTCCCTCAAAAACCCCAAACAACCACTATGTACTGTCTTCATCCATCTCGGTCTTGTGGCTCTCTCTCCCAATCACCAGCTGCAATTCCTGTCTGTACTAGAGCATTTTAAAGGCAATCCTTAAACCTAAGTTTAGGCTTATGTGCTGGTCTCCTACAGTCATCCAGCTCACCATACAATAGCTGCTTGGGCAGTCTCTCATCACTCATCCTTATCAGATGCCCCCCACCCTGCCTCAGACGTCTTTGTAGAATCATTGTCTCTATACTTCTACTACCATTCCTCTCAAGCACCTCCACATTACTAATGGCCATTTTCCAGTTTATCCCACAAATTTTTCTCAGACAGTGTTGATGGTATTGTTCCAGTTGCCTTACATGTCTATGGTAAATAACCCCTGCTTCACTCCCATATATCAAAGATAGCAGGGCGCACATGTTATATACCTCAACTTTAATCTGTGAAGATATATTATGTCAGTGTCCACAGACGCCTATTAAGCCTACCAAAAGCACTACTAGCCCTGCTGATTCTATATGAAATTTCATCATCAAGACCAGCAGTGTTCAATGTAATTTCTAAATAAATGAATCTAGACACATTCTCCCACCTTTGACCATTCACAGTTATAAAAGGTTCCACATATATCTTGGAGGGAGCGGGCTGGTACATTATAACAGTTTTTATTTTTCAGATTGATCATTAGACCCAATGCTGCATATGCTGCAGAAATTGCATTCAGCATGTGCTGCATATCTTTGTGGATATGTGCCAACAGGTCACAATCATCTGCATGCAGGAACTCAATGAAGTGAGAATGCAGAACTTTTGTTTTGGCACAGTCTTTTGAGATTGAACAGTTTTCCTGTTGTCCTATATCTTATATAGACCCTTAGTGGAGGCGCAATGGCCCAGTGGTTAGGGCAGCGGACTCGTGGTCATAGGATCGCAGTTTCGATTCCCAGACCAGGCGTTGTGAGTGTTTATTGAGCGAAAACGAGGCTCCGGCAGGGTATGGTAGCGAACCCTGCTGTACTCTTTCACCACAGCTTTCTCTCACTCTTACTTTCTGTTTCTGTTGTGCGTGTAATTCAAAGGGTCAGCCTTGTCACACTGTGTCACGCTGAATATCCCCGAGAATAGAGGTCGACTTTGCCTTTCATCCTTTTGAGATCGACAATGGGTTGATGCAATTGGACGACCCCCCCCCCACTCCTTATGCCAAAATTAGAATTATTTTACATGGCTGTGAGAAAATATAAAACAAAAATAATAAAAAAAAACAAAAACAAAAGGTTCAGATGAAGAATAGTCTGAATTGAGTTATGGGGCTGGAACGAAGAATCGAACTCTGCACCCACCTCGTTTATCAAGCTGCTCTACGCGCTGGCCATGGACCACTTTCAACCGACAAGTCAACACAGAGGTCATCCAACCACAAACGTGGTTGTCATTTGACGTTTAAACATGTTAGCTTGAGGAAACCGTTGTGTCTGGTGAACCACTCCCCTCTTACAGGGACGTCCGGCTGGGACGTTATTAATACAGCCTTTGTCTCAGACCTTCCCAAGGATGAACGAGGCAACCAAAGTACCTGGATGTTATCCCTTAAACGAGCTTACACCTGAACCCAGTTTTAAACAGCAGTCTCACAGCTTATATACCTATAAGCCATGGTATATACATAGGACACTGATTTATCTTATGGTTATACTAAAGCAGAAATATAATATCTTTGGTCAACACCCTTCATATATATCTATCCTAAAATATATATTAATATTTAACTGGGTCTGCTGCGCGGTTTTACTTGAAAATATTTATTTGCCTGTTAAATATTTGCTGAAATAAGCATTCACTGCTAAATATACATAGATCTAAGGGAAGTAATTTGACAAGGGAGGTAAGTGAACGTACACTTCGAATATGCAATATTCTAATAATTATCTTTTATTGTACTTTTTTTCAACAATTGGATTGCGGTCATGCTGGAGCACAACCTTGAAAGGTTTAGTTAGACACATCACGCCCAGTACTTATTTTTTAAAAGCCTGGTACTTATTCTATGAGTTCCTTATTGCCGAACCGCTAAGTTACAGGGGCGTGAAACAAACCAACACTGGTTACCAAGCGGTGGTGGAGGGGTATAAACACAAACACACTCAAACATACATACATGTGAGTGTGTGTGTGCGTGTGCGTGTGTGTGTTTACGTATGTGTGTTTCTATATTGCAAGGAAAAGAGTCTTGCCTGATAATTATATCGTCCATAACTACTATCGTTTGTTTGTTCCAACACCAAATATCAACAAACTATTATGTTATTACTATTGTTATTATTATTATTTCTGTTCATGTTATCATGTATGTTATTATTATTGTTGACTCATAAGTTTAAATTCCGTCGAGGTCAACTTTGCCTTTCATCCTTTCGGGGTCGATGAAATAAGTACCAGTTGAACACTGAGGTCGATGTAATCGACTACTCCCCTCCCCCTAAATTTAGGCCTTGTGCCTTTAGTAGAAAGGATTATTATTTTTATGATTGTGGTTATACTTAGCGTTGTATTTACATTGTTTTCTATATTTTTTTTACATTTAAGAGTTACTGTTGTGGCTGTTTATTCTGAATTTGCTTACTTTTTCTGTGTGTGTGTGTGTGTGTGTGTGTGTGTCTGCCTGTGCGTGTAAGTCCATACACACACACACACATGCAGGAAGTAAATGGACACCTTTAATTTTCAAAATCTTTTATTTAATACGCAAAGCGAACAATTGATTGAAATGTAATCGATAGGTAGGACTACATACTTTGGTATTTAGTTGACATTCCCTTAGCGGTTCGGCAAAGAGACACAGAATTAGTACTAGGCTTACAAAGAATAAGCTCTGGGGTCGATTTGTTTGACTAAAGGCGGTGCTCCAGCATGGCCGTAGTCAGATGACTGAAATAAGTAAAATAATTCGAAACGCGGAGTAGATAAAATAGGGGACAAATGATGAAGGGAGTGTTCTTTATGTTGCCTGTCTCATTTCTCTATTTGTAAGTTCGTTCTCCATGTTTTTGTCTTTTTTTACGTTCTCGTTTTTCATTTTGTTCACGTTTTTCTGACGTCCTGTACCAATATATGCATGCGTATATATATATACATATACATGTAGGTATGTACATATATGTATATATCCACATATATATATATATATATCATCTATATTATTATATGATCGAGCGCCACGCATCCATTTCCAAGTATATATATATATATATATATATATATATATATATATATATAATATATGTGTGTGTGTTTGTGTGTATATATATATATATATATACACGTGTGCATAAACATACATATATTGAAAAATACAGAAATAATTTTTGTTTTATTCTCAAACGCGTAATGAATAGCGTGATCAGGATGAATTATTCATACATTGCAGAAAAATACGTTACCGGCCAGCCATGAGACTCGAACTCACATCTCTATGTGTGTGTGTTTGTGCGCATGCGTTTGTGTGCGTGTGCGCGCGCATTTATTCTTTTACTTGTTCCAGTCATTTAACTGCAGCCATGCTGGGTTTTAGTCGAATAAATCGGTCCCAGGATTAATTTTTCTAAGCCTAGTACTTATTCTGTCGGTCGCTTTTGCGAACTGCTAACTTACGGTGACGTAAACATACCAACACCAGTTGGCAAGCGGTGATGGACACACACACACATATGTATACGACGGACTTCTTTCAATTTCCGTCTACTAAATCCATCCACAAGGCTTCGGTCAGCCCGAAGCTATTGTAGAAGACGCTTGCCGAAAGTGTCACCCAGTGGGACTGAACCCGGAACCATGCTGTTGGGAAGCAGGCTTCTTTTCACATAACCATGCCAGCATACAAATTAATAAAGACCCTTTCTCTGTCATATAGACCCACAGGACCAGTTTCCCGCTTCCGTGACGTATATATTCACCCCACTGGACAGGACGCCGGTCTGTCGCAGGGTTACTCATTTTTGTCCAGCTGAACGAAGTAGAGCAATGCGGAGTGAAGTGTTTTGCTTAAGAACACAAATGCATTGCCTGGTCCAGGAATCGAAACCACAATCCTGTGCCCATGCATGGCTGCAAGTCCAACGTCCGAAAGCACGATAAGATTAAAAGAATAAAGTCCAACACCTTACCCACTGGGCCACGCGTCTCATATATAGTATTGTTGAGCTTTGTTGTTTGTGGAACTTCGAACAAACTTTCCTCATGCATTGTATATTTAGGACTACATTAGCCAATGTGCTCTTGCTGTCGTTTTTTCGAACATCGCATATTAAAACGCTTGCATGTTATTGGAGATGGATATGTGAGCTATTTCTAGAAAATCAAAGGACCTAAGCGCTCCCTGTTTGGCACTTTTATTTATTGTCGTGAAAATTTAAAAGGGAAATAAATCTTCAAGCAAAAAATATTACGGGAGATAACTAACGACAGAGTTAACTCCCTTAACATCCTTGCTTGACATTTTTAAATACCAATTTATCTATTCCATTTTCGCCGCCTATTATTCTTGAGTGTGTTGGTGTGGTGTATGTGCGGAGGGGGAATGTAGAGTCTTCAAGCACTCTTCCATAGGGTTTTACCTGAAGCAACCGTCATTAGACTTTCCGATGGTATTTCAAAACGCGACTTGCTGAGACTATAGATATCCAACTACTTCGTTCTTGGTTTCCTGCCTGTTGGCCTGGCTCGAAGAATCCAACTTGCAATTCCTTCTTGTGACATTCTAACCGCACATCCCTAATACCAGAGCTGTGACTTTTCAGTACTGACTGACCAAGAGAGACTCCCTGATTATTTTCAGAAGCCATATATAAATATGTACGTATGTATGTATGTATGTGTGTACGTATTTATGTATGTGCTAAATAAATGATATTACTTCCCGAACGTAAAATTAGAACTATATGTGTATATATATATATATATATATATATGAGAGAGAGAGAGAGAGAGAGAGAGATACACTTTATTAAAAAGCAGCAAAAATATCACAAAAAACTGTTACTCAGAGTTCTCAGCCACTTGCACGTTAATTTCACTAGCAGGCTGTTGCATTGATCGGATCAACTAGAGCTCTCATCGTCGTAATCGACGGAGTACCAGTAGTTGAGTCTAGCACTAGCATCTTTGCATTGGAGGTTTGAGTGACATTCTGTTTAAACTACGATTCAGCTGCGCTGTGTCTGAACGAGTGGACCGTTATGGTATGAGGTACATTGGAAATCCAAGTGAGGTGTGGTCGGTACCATTATGGAAGGGTACGAGAACGGGCGTAAGCCTTAACTGTGACAAATCAGTGGGTTCTAACTCGGCGTCTGGAGAGGTAAGTCCGTGCGGAACAGTAAAATTCAGTCTATAGACCAAGGAAAGTTAAGTGGGTCGTTCAGAAATAAAGAGAGAAGAAGCTATCCGTGAAAGGTCGAGTGGAAGTAGCTAACTCCTATATCGTTTCGGTGATGAACTACAACTTAACACCGGGTCAGATTGGAGCCTATACGTTTTTGCTTTTAGTGGATATCGCAGGCTCCGCAAACCAAGATGTTTCTCTGCTGCTAACAATAAAGTTTTGGAATGTCGTGGCTGATGATGAGCGACATTGTTTGTGCGACAAGCTGTTTCGGGGCTTGTCTCTTTGATTGGAGCTGTAATTCTGGACCAAAACCAGAGCGGGGTTGGGTTTTGGCATTTGGAATACTGCCAAGTACTCTCTTCTCTCTACCAACTACACCATGTGGCCGGTGAAAGTTAAATACCACATTCTATACAGAATTAGCTGAGGAAATGAGTGACGGTGGTCTGGAAGTAATTCTGGCCGTCGTGAGGACAATCTGAATGGGGTTTTTTTTCTGAACTTCAAGGTTGAGGGTTACAGACAATTTTTTTAAGAAGTACTTGGCATGACATTGCTTGTTTGGAATAATCTCTTCTGACATGGTCGTATTATATTGTATCTACCAGGATCATCCAGCTGCGGTTTTTGTTGGATCAGATAGGTATCCATAACTGCAGCTGGTCGGCTTCACAGAACAAAAGTTTGTATACTACTTGGTCCACGTAGGTATAACGCAAAGACAGGGATCCAGTTACTGGAAGCTGAACTCGTTTTTTCCCGATGCACTAAGAATTTATGAATTAGTTAAGCGACATTTGACGGAGGTGATCGTCAACAACGGGTGTTAGGACGCTCGGAAGAGAACGGTGACAACGAAATCGCTAGTTTTTAGTGAAGAACTAAATACAAAGAGAAAAGGATTTGAGATAGAACTACTGATCGAATTAGCGGAGAGAATTAGGAAGAGCATTGCGACTCATCTGCTCTAAATGCAAAGCTTAAGATTTGGGCTAAAGTGTTGGCAAAGACGTGGCACTTGTCGGCGGTTTAGTCGGGAGAGGGACATCTGCGCCATCTCAAACTAATCTATCCAAGCAGCCTCTGCACCATTAGATACATCGTAGAGAGAGTGAGAAACCGACATCGCTTGGTTGATCTCAGATTAATTTGGATCAGTCGAAAAATTTCGATAAGACCGAAGCAGCTGAACAAAGATAGTGACACTAGTTGACTGTTATCCTCATCGCATCTTTACCACAAGAGTTGATTGCAAAATTACATTGAGTGAACAGCTCCAGCCTTTTCTGCAAGATGTCGTACTCAATAGCGGAAAGAGTGCAGATTATGGAAGCATATGTGAAAATGGGTTCTGCTAAGTAAACGAATGAAATTTTTGAAGCCAAGTTTCCGGGTAACGGCTTACCGGCGAAGAGAACGATACACATGTTTGTTAAAATTGGCGCGCTACAGGGTCGGTGTACAACGCCCTAAAACAAAGAAAGCTTAAAATACGAATGCCGGAAGTTACTCAAGACATTCGCCAAACGATTATTCGAAGTCCAAAGAAGTCAACACGTAAATTGCCACAGATCTCCCATAAGCAGGCGGTCATGCCAACGGATGTTGAAAGGCCTAGAGTGGAAGCCATATCATTTCACATGTACACAGCAATTAAAAGCCTACATTTTCGATCGAAATAACAATGACACTTGGAAATGAAAGGCTGGGTGCTTTTTCGTGCGTGTAAATTTATTTCTGTATTTACACTATGCTCCGTAACACAGGCTACTTTTTCATACGTCACGCTGTATGTATATAATGTACATATATATGTATGTCTCTGACTGTATCTGTTAGCGAATGTTTACACATACAGACATACAGACATTTATATATATATATGTGTGTATAATTAAAATTTTTAAGAAGTTGAAATAGTAATTGAATAAATAATATAAAATAATGAAATTTAAACAAAATTATCGGAATAGAAATTGATAAATTGAATGAAACATTCTTTGATTAAAAAACGAAGGAAATAGAAATATGTTGGGTTATTTTACTTCTTTTCTTATTTAATAATCATCATCATCATCATCATCATCATTGTCCTCGTCATTGTTGCTATTATTTAGAACCTTTGCTGCAGAGGCTGTAGAATTTGAGGGGTATCCCACTGGGTCTATACCACAGGAGAGCCGTGTCTGCACGCGCGGACGGCATCACTGACATGGTGTCGGACTCTTAGGATACAGAAATGATCGACACTATACTGAAAGAATATCAGATATGTACCGGAGCACACATAAAAATGGACACATCAGTAGAATATGAAACTAGGTTCTTGGAGAGGTATGTTCATGACCAGCGGCGATTTCTGTCGCTGGATGGAGGGTCTGTTGAAAGTGCTCGGAATCTGGTTCGGACCAGATCTCCAGGTAGATAGGAACTAGGAAGTGGTCATGGTTAGGGTGGTCAAGTTCATCCAGAAATGGGCAGAAAGGAAGCTATCTCTGAAAGGTAGGGTGAAAGTAGTGAATATATACATCGCCTCGGTAGTGTACCACTGCCTAGCGGTTACACCTTGTCCCAAGAAAACACTGGCCATACAGTGTTTTCTGGAGCTGTACTAAACTGTCAAATCTTTGCGGATAGTTCCTTATGCATATTATTACTTCTGCCTTAGCGAAGGCGGAGCTATTGTTTTCAGTCGTGTTTGTTTGTTTGTCCGTGGAAAGCTATCTCAAGAACCGCTGGATGGATTCGGATGAAACTTTCAAGGATGTTTGGCCTCGTGACTGGCACGAAATGATTAGATTTGGGGATCGATCTGGCACCGGACAAGGATTCTGGATTATTTTTCCTGTTTTTTTTTACTTAATTTTTGAGAGCGGTCGAGTTAATTTTTAGTTTTCTTGTTTGTGAGAGCAGTCGAGTCTATTTCAGATATTCTCATTTTAAAAATCATCTCTGGCTAAATGTTGAGAGGATGTTGGTGTTGCCTTGGCGGAGGTTTGCGCTCTCTGAGTGCCTGGCAAGGTGCTTAGCATCATTTCGTCATTCCGCCAGGGTCGACTTTATCTTTCCTTTTGGGGTCAATAAAATAAGTACTAGTTGAGCACGAAGCGGGGGGGGGGGAGAAAGGCGATGTGATCAACTAACCACCACCACCACCACCACCCACCTTGCCAAACAACACTGGTTGCCTTATGCCAAAATTAAAAACCATGATTAGTTACTGATGAGGATGGTGATGATGATAATGATGATGTGTTATCATCGTTCATTTTGTTGCTAATTAAATTCTGTCTGTCTCTCTCTCTCTCTCTCTTCTCTCTCTCTCTCTCTCTCTCTCTCTCTCTCTCTCTCTCTCTCTCTCTCTCTCTCTCTCTCTCCCTCTCCCTCTCTCATCGATTTTAATACTGGAGTGCTTGGTTGGTTTTCCCCGTTGTTTCCGAACTAAATTATCACATAGACTTTCAAATTCAATTTATGTCGAGTAAAATAGTGATAAAATCTTGTCAGAAATATTTAGCTGTAAAAATGATTATTTAATTTTTTTTTTCCTTGGCGAAAAAATATTATTAAAAAAAGTAGAAAGAAAAAGTAGTCTTTACAGGGAATTTTCTATGTATGTATGTGTGTGTGTATGTATGTATGTGCGTGTATGCATGTGTGTATGTGTGTTAATGTATGTATATACGTGTATGTATGTGCATGATGTATGTGTGTATGTATGTATGTATTATGCATGTATGTATTTATGTATGTGTAGGTATGTATGTCTATGTGTATGTGCGTATGTAGTATATATGTATTTATGTATGCACATGTATGTATATATGTATATATGCTTGTATGTACGTATATGTGTATATGTGCATGTGTATATATATGTAATGTATGTACGTATTTATGTATATATGTGTATGTCTATATGTATGTATGTAGCTATGTATGTTGTTATGTATGTATATATATGTGTGTATGTACGCATGTATGTATGGATGATGCATGTGCATATGTATATATGCACATATATACACATTTCTTTTTATTCTTTTAGAAGGATGGAACTGATTTCTAACAAAGAAACAAAAACTTCGTTAACGGAATTTCGACAGCAAGAAAACCTCGCATATTTTTACCGTTCCACTTACAGATTGTACAGTTCGTGTTAACCGATCGCTTTCTTTGCTTGAAAATCCAAACTCATCCAGATTGTGACTTAGTGATATTTACTAACATAACTAAATGCACCAATGGTTATTAGTATGATTGTAAATTTATACTCAGAGTAGGAAAGTTGCAGGTGTCCGTAGATATTCTCTAGATTTTGAATGAGATGTCCATATCTGTTGTTCAACTTACCGCTGTGACTGTACATGACTTTATTCCAAATAATTATAGCAGGCCTGTTATGCTTGCACTTGGTAGAAGTTTCTAAGGGACTGTTCCACCAATATTCCTTGTGCTGATACGCACATATGTTATGTGTTTACAGTTATACAAACCTGTGTCCTCATCTTGATTGTTGCTTTCTCTACATTTCGAGTGTGTCATCATGATAGTTTTCGCCTC
>NC_142953.1:8667096-8669596 GCF_046866305.1 Octopus bimaculoides
ACTGTTTGTTTGACTTAAAGATGAAAGAGAAAACAAAAAATATTAAATAAGATATAAAAAGACTTATTAGCTTACGTAAGTTTTTTTTTTACTGACTTTATTTCCTTTCTTCGCTTCCTTTTTCTCTTATTATCACATCTATCTATCTATCTATCTATCTATCAATCTATCTATCTATCTATCTATGTATCTATCTCTTCCTCTCTCTCTCTCTCTATGTATCTATCTGTCTATCTCACCCTCTACACACATATATCTGTCGTCCAGTCTCTCTATCTCACTACCTCCCTACACACCTACACACTTTCACACCAATCTATCCCCCCCTCCCTCATTTGCTTCCAATCACCGCTTCCCTAATCCTTCGCTACTCTTCCACCCACAGCCCTCTCCGCCCCCACTTTCACACCTAATTACCGTCCACTAATCAGTAATCACGGATAATATCATTCGTCAACAGAATTAAAGGGTAAAATCGCTTTTAACTCGCTTGTTCTTTCCAGATATATTTACCGTTGTTTCTTTGCTCTCAGCATGTCTACGCAATTGCACCCGATTAACACCACCCCTTCATTATCATTATCACCACCGGCGCAGCCGCCGCTTCTGCCACCGTCACCCTCTCTATCAACAGCATCGTCGGTAACCATCAGTATTATCATTGGCATCATCATCATCATCATCGTCATCATCATCTTCACTACCACCACCACCGTCATCATCATTTTCATCATCATCATTTCTATCAACCCCGTCATCATCATCAACACCACCACCACCACCACTACTACCACCACTACTACCACCACCACCACCACCACCACCACCACTACCACCACTACTACCACCACCACTACTACCACCACCACTACCACCACCACCACTACTACCGCCACTACTACCACCACTACTACCGCCACTACTACCACCACTACCACTACCACCACTACCACCACCACTACTACCACCACCACTACCACCACTACCACCACCACTACTACCACCACTACTACCACCACTACTACCACTACCACCACCACCACTACCACCACCACTACTACCACCACCATCACCATCATCATCTGCATCAACATCTCTACGACTGTCGCCATCAACATCGTCAGTTTCAACATCATTATCGTCATCATCACCATTGTCACCTTCCTCCTCCTCCATCATCATCATCGTCGTCATCATCATCATCGCCGTCATCATCATCATCATCATCATCACCACTACTTCCATCCTCATCCTCTTCATCGTCATCTCCATCAATAGTCCTTATCGTGATCATCAAACCATAACATCCTTCCTCCTCCTTGTCCATCACATCAACGTAGTCCTCCTCCACTTCATCATTAACATTGCCATCAATTTTAGGAGCCTGGTCATATCAATTATATCGACCCCAGTGCTCAACTAGTACTTCTTTTATCGACCCCCAAAAAGGATGGAAAGCAAAGCCGGCATCGGCATCATTCGAACCCAGAACCTAAAGACGGATGCACACCGTTTAGCGTTTTGGCCAGCGCGCTAACGATTCTGCCAGCTCTTTCTACGATAGGCACAAGGCCTGAAATTTTGAGGGAAGAGTACATCGACCTCAATACTCAACTGGTACTTATTTTATAGGCCCCCGAAAGGATAAAAAGCAAAGTTGACCCCGGCGGAATTTGAACTCAGAGCGCAAAGACGGACGAAATGCCGCTAAGCATTTTGCACGGCGCTGTAATGATTCCGCTAGGTTGCCGTCTCAATAGTAATAATAATAATAATAATAATAATAATAATAATAATCCTTTCTACCATAGGCAAAAGGCCTGAAATTTGGGAGTGTGTGTGTGTGTGGGGCAGTCGATTAGATCAACCCCAGTACGCAACTGGTATTTGATTTATCGACCCCGAAAGGATGAAAGGCAAAGTCGACCTCGGCGGAATTTGAATACAGGACGTACCGACGGGCGAAATACCGCTAAGCATTTCGCCCGGCGTGCTAACATCTCTGCCAGCTCAATTTCTTTATTAACCACGAAGGGTTTACATTAAGAAAAATATTATGGACAGTACAGGACAAAACAAAGAACAAAAATCCTTTTTTATAAAAGGCACAAGGCCTGAAATGTTGGAGGAGGGGACTAGTCGATTACATCGACCCAGTATTTCACTGGTACTAGACTTATCGACCCCGAAAGGATGAAAAGCAAAATCGACCTCGGCGGAATTTGGACACAGAACGTAAAGACGGACGAAATGCCGCTGAGCATTTTGCCCGGCGTACAAACGACGCTACCAGCTCGCCGCCTTAATAATAATGATAATAATAATAATAATAATACTGGGCACTGCACACATCCTACGCAAAACACTTTCAATACAGTAACCATAAGAGCATCACAGCAAACCACAGCACATACCCAAGGCACACAGAGTTGCGCTCGGTAGTGAAGTGAAAGCACGATATAAAAATAAAACTACTGAATAATAATAATGATGATGATGG
>NC_142953.1:8677096-8679596 GCF_046866305.1 Octopus bimaculoides
CACACAAATGTTCCACGGAGAAGAGTTTTGTAATATTTGCAGCTTTAAACATTTAGGGAGGCACTTTGACAGTCCTGCATCAAAGGAGCGCTCTGACAATATGCGCCTGCCAAGCGTTGTGTTTTGCTTGTATCCGGAGGAAACAAAAGGGATAAATGAAATTAAAAGTAAAAATGAAATTGTGAAAAGACGGTCAATGTTAATACCAAAAGCAGATAAAAATATGGTTCGGAAGACGAGGAGGGGGAGGAGAAAAAGTAATAATGATAATAATCCTTTTTATTATAGGCACAAGGCCTGAGATTCGGGAGAGGGGACTAGTCGATTACATTGATCCCCAGTATACAACTGGTACTTTACTTTATGGACCCCAAAAGAATGAAAGGCAAAATGGACTTCGGCGGAATTTGAACTCAGAACGTAGCGACGGGCGAAATACCCGCTATGCATTTCGCCCTTCGCGCTGACGATTCTGCCAGCTCGCCGCCTGAATGATGATGATGATGATGATGATGTTTAGTGCAGCCATGTTCAGGCGTCGCGCTGACGGTTTTTAATCAAACAAATTGATTCCAGTGTTCTTTTTAAAGTTTGGTACTTGTTCTCCCGGTCTCTTTTGCCAAACTGCTAAGTGACGGGGATGTAAATAAAATATGTGTGTATGTGCTCCCTCACAAACACATTCTCACGCAACACTTCGTGTGTTAGAAAATCCAAAATGAGTTTAATGTAGATAAAGTACAATTTTGATGACTTGCTGTGAACTTTGCTCCGTATAAGTTTATCATTGTATTCCCTGGAAATATTAGGTCTGTTGGTCACTAATCAGAGGAAATGTGTATCCAGCAGAGTCATGAGTCGGGAATTATGAATAATGTCTCTCTTGCCGGTAGCTTTCTTCAGCGGCTCCATCACTCCAGCGCTCACACGAGTGGGTATTGATCCTTTCTGCTGCCCTTTGCGGTAGACATTTATCAAGATGTCGGTGTGCAACTTTGGCATGTATAGGAAAAATTCATTGGGGCACCGAGCATCCAAACCAGCCGTTTGCTCCTCGCGCAATCACTTATTAACAGCCATGTCACATCTTTTGTTGTCGGCTGTTTGTAAGTCTTCGCACTAATTAACGTTAACAATGTTAATACGTACTTGAACCAATTCCACAAAAGGCTTCAACCCTTCTCTCCTTCTCCGTCCCTCTATGTATCTATCGGTCTCTGTTTATCTATCTATTTGTCTGTCTGTTTGTCTATCTATTTATTTACCTAAATATCTGTTTCTCAGTTTAGGTACATATGTATGTATCTATATACCTCGCTCTCTCCCTCTTTCTGTGTGTGTATATATATATATATATATATATATATATAGCTAGCAAGCTATGTGTGTGTCTATGTATCTTTCTATGTCTATCCATATGTCCGTCTATCACTCTTTATATATATATATATATCCCTATCGTTATCTCTGTCTCTCTCTCACTGTCTCTCTCTCTCTCTCTCTCTTTCTCTCTCTGTCTCTGTCTCTCTCTCTCTCTGTCTCTCTCTCTCTCTCTCTCTCTCTCACTGTCTCTCTCTCTCTCTCTCTCTCTTTCTCTCTTTCTCTCTCTCTCTCTCTCTCTCTCTCTCTCTCTCTCTCTCTCTCTCTCTCTCTCTCTCTCTCTCTCTCTCTCTCTCTCTCTCTCTATCTATCTATCTATCAGTTCTTCTACACAGCGTTGGTGGTGCGGCATTACAGCAGTTAATATTTGGGAGTGGAAGGAATAGACGGTCGTCAAATCTATGCTATAGAAAGGACAACATGGCAGAGGGAATTCTAGCTTTTGAGATGAGATCTAATCTAGAGAAATGCTTAGTTGGTCGGTCGGTTGGTCGGTGATAACAAGATTTGCAGAGCAAGCTAGCAAAACAGCGCTGCTAACATATATAACTTGTATTTTCTGAAGAAGAAAACTAACACTAACACAAAAAAACAAAAACAAACAGACCCTATTAGCTCTTACTCTCCATTTTCTGTTTGATGTTGTGCCATTCGCCTTCTCCTACATAAACAAGATATCACAACCATGTGTTTACAATGTCCTTATCTGATAAATAAATCGTATGAGTTTATAAAATTCGAGTTTTTTTTTTTACTCAGATTTTCGCCCCTCTTGCATTTTTCTTTGTTTTGTATTATTCATATCGTCACCACCACCACCACCACCACCACAATCATTATTATTATTATTATTATTATTATTATTATTATTATTATTATTATTATTATTATTATTATTATTATTATTATTAAGGCGGCGAGCGAGCAGAAGCGTTAGCGCGCCGGACGAAATGCTTAGCGGTATTTCGCCCATCGCTACGATCTGAGTTCAAATTCTGCCGAGGTCGACTTCACCTGGGGTCGATGTAATCGACTCATCTCAAAACTGCTGCCCTTGTGGAAAAATTTGAAACCATTATTATTATTGTTACTATTATAGCGGTGCTCCAGCATGGCCACA
>NC_142953.1:8702593-8710093 GCF_046866305.1 Octopus bimaculoides
TACATATGTATATGCATATATATATACATATATATATATATAAACATACATACACATATATGTATGTGTGTTACGTTTGTTCTACGAATGTGAACACGCTCTCAGCTACACATATACATACACACATACATATATTCACGTATATATATTATATACATCTACATACAGATATGTAAATACATATATATCAATTTACATATGAGTGCCTGTTTATATAATGTATATTACATACGCGTTTGTGTGAATATGTGTGTAAGCGCACACACGCACAAACATACATACATATATATACACACATTTATGTATGTATGTGTTTGTGTGTACGTGTGTGTGTGAGAGGAGAGTTTACGTGTGTAATATGTATATGTGTAGGTTAATGGTAGGATTCTCTGTCTCATCATTGAAATATGAGAAAGTAATTATGTAATATACGTATCAATGCACGTGTATGTATGTATGTTTGTGCGTATGCATGTATGTATATGTGTATTCTAATTCTCCATTGAACACTGACAAATATTGACAGAAACAGGAGTAAGAGGAGTAAGAGGGTGTCGAAACTTAAAATATACGAAACAAAGAGTTCTATGTCGTCGTAGTCGTCGCCATTATCCCTATCACTATCATCATCAGTATCAGCATCATCACCATCATCATCACCACCACCACTGTCACCATTAACAACATTATTATTATCATCTTCATCATCATCATCACCATCATCGTCGTCATCGTCATCGTCGTATCATCATCAACAATGGTATTAACAGCAATAACAATATGTTCATAATGACGGTGAAGAAGAGGACGACAACAACAATAATAATAATAATAGTAATAATAATAATAATAATATTTAATAATTTGTCGGAGAATGGTTTCATAAAATAGTCACAAACAAAGGGCTTCTCTGTAGACACAAAGAGAAAGATACAGAGTGAGGGAGAGAGCGAGAGGAGGTCGGGGTAGAGAAAGAGAGAGAGAAGCAGCTCACTAAAATATGGCGAAGAATGTGGACAATTTCCTTTGAACTGTCTTTGAGCAAGAGATAACCTTAATTTCGATCTCTTCGAAATTCGATTAAGTTTTCACTGAACATGTCAAAATATAATAACTTCAACAAAAATGGAGGCTTAGTTGTTCTTCATCTTGTTTCGTTTTCTTTTTAACGCACACAGACGCTCGCGCGCACACACACACACGTATTATTGTAAGTATATATATGTGTATATATATATATATATATATATATATATATATATATATAATTGTAAATATTTATATGTATATAAATATGCATATATATATATATATATATATATATATATATATATATATATATATATATATATATATATATATACATACATATATATATATATATATATATATATATATTTATATATATAATTGTAAATATTTATATGTATATAAATATGCATATATATATATATATATATATATATATATATTAATGAATATATACGTACATACATGTATATGTGTGTGTTTATACATTTATCAATATTCATTTATAGTTTTATAAATTCTATTGATTTCGAATATTTTTAATGATTTATTTATTTATTTATTTATTTCCGGTACCCTCTCGTTCACGAAATCATCATCATCATCATCATCATTATCATTATGATTTCGTTGTTTTTGTTTTTTTATTCCTATTTCAAAATTGAAATTCTCATTTCTTAATAGGTTGATGAGTGTGTTTCATTAAACATTCATACATGCATGCATGCATCCATACGTACATACATACATGGATACATACATACATACATACATACATACATACATACATACATACATACATACATACATACATGCATACATATATATTTATATATATACATGCATATGTTCATACATGCATATATACATATATGCATACATGCATGCATGCATACATACATATATACATACATACATATGTTCATACATACATGTAGGCGTGCATACATACATACATACATACAAACATGCATGTATACATACATATATACTTAGATATATACATACATACATACATACATACATACATACATAGTTCATACATACAACCATATATACATACAAACATACATGCATGCATACATATATAAACATGCATGCATTCATACATACATACATACATACATACATACATACGTAATGGCGCCGTGAACATCAGGTGTGCAGGCTTAGAGGACCGTTTAAACGTTTTCTTGTACGTTTATGCCTGCTTCTCTATTCGAAATCAGTAACCTTTTACTTACTAATACAGCGTTATTCAGACCGGATTTTATCCATATACCTTATACTACATGGAATTTCACTAACACGATCATGGCTGAAATTAATAACATTAGCACCGACGAAAACAGCACTACAGCATCGATGTGCTATCTAAGAAGATATACCAATACAATCTGTAAGTGGAACAGTAAAAATGTGCAAGACTTTCCCTCAAGTTTAAAACGAGAGATTATTTTTATCAACATTCCAATGATGGAGCTTTGTATCTTTGTTAGAAACCAGCTTTTCACTCGGAGGAAGAATTTAGATAATTTAAAGCAGAAGAGACCATACAAACATCCATACATTCACACCCCAATTGAGTTAATTAGATAATGAATGATCGCTATTATAAAAATTTTTAATTAAGAAAAATAAAACATTAAATCTACGGTTATGCAAAAACTTAGCTTTTAAGCCTCTTAATTTCGTTCCGTAGTTGGACAGTGAATATAAGTACTAATTTAGAATTAAGTATTCTGGGCATTACTTTAAACTGCATCCGGTAGTAGGGACCAGGTTTAGGATCTCCGGGTTTTTGAGAGGCGTGTGGAGTCACCCCTTAGCCACTATTGTTCCCAGGTCTATGCCGGCACTGTGGAGGCGCAATGGCCCAGTGATTAGGGCAGCGGACTCGCGGTCGTAGGATCGCGGATTCGATTCCTAGACTGGGCTTTGTCAGTGTTTATTGAGAGAAAACACCTAAAGCTTCACGAGGCTCCGGCAGATTTTACCGACTATCACACACACACACACACACGTGTGTGTGTGTGTGTATTATTTGTATGTGCGTGTCTGTGTGAAATTTATTACGTCAAAAGAGAACCGATAGAATAAGTACCAGGCTTACAAAGAATAAACCCTGGGGTCGATTTCTTCGACTAAAAGGCGGTGCTCCAGCATGGCCGCAGTCAAGCGACTGAAACAAATAAAGGAATAAACCCTTACTGTTGTTCTCGGGGAGATTGAGCGTGACACACCAAATGTGACAAGACTGACCCTTTGAAATACAAGTACAACTTGCTTTTACCAGCTGAGTGGACTGGAGCAACGTGAAATAAAGTGTCTTGCTCAAGGACACAATGTGCCACTGGGAATCGAACTCACGACTTTACGAACCTGAGCCGAATACCTTAACCATTAAGCCATGTGGTCATGGACGAAAACTCTAAAGATGGGGGCGACCTTGACGGTTTTTGTCACACAAATCGACCTCAGTACTTATTCTAAAGCTTGGTACTTATTTCATCAATGTCATTTGCCGAAGCATTGCTGCTTTCCAATGCCTGAAACAAGGAAAAGATAGAGCGTAAGGTGTCTGATACTTCGCTTTGTTTCTTATGCAACTCTTTCCATTTCTTTAACTAAGCAGACCAGCGACTCTAACGACGTAAATATCGAGGTTAGCGGTTCTAATAAAGATTACGAGTGCAGAATTTTTTTTTTTTAAGTGCAATTTCAAGAGTTATAAAATTCATACAAATACTTGGACACTTCGTTCTTTCTTTAATCTCCTCCTCCCCCCTCCTCCTACCTCTTCAATTCTACTTGCTCTTTTCCTTCTTCATTTCTTGTTTTTGCCTTCTCATCCTCATCCTCATCTGTTTTCTTCTTGCTCCTCTTCCCTTGATTTCTATTTCTTTGTCTTCATCTTTTCCTTTTGCTTCACCCCTTCTCCCTTCCTACCGTTCTTCTTCTTCCTCCTGTTTCCTTTATTTTATACTCATCTTTGTCGTCGTCGTCATCATCATCTTTTTTCTCTTCTTCTTCTTCTTGTCCTCCTCCTCCTTCTCTTCCTCCCCTATCTCCTTCTTTTTCTTTCATCGTCATCATCATCATCATTCCTGATTTTCATTGTAGTTCGAGAGAGACAAACAGACAGACATGGATAGACAGAGACAAACAATCAGATAGACAGAAAGATAAGGGAGCTAAACAGAAAAATGAGCAGAGAGGGGAGGAGGGAGGAGAGAGGAAAAGGTGGGAGAGAACAATATCATCACACCAATAATGTTATATTGATACTAAAAGACTTTCGGAAAGATATTTCTCACGAAACTCTTCTCAAATATGAAGACTCTGTTACATATTATTTCAGACATTTTGACGCCTCTATCTGTGTGTGTGTGTGTGTGTGTGTGTGTGTGTGTGTGTGTGTATGTGTGCGTGTGATATGTATTTAGGTGTATGTGTATGTATATACATATATAGAGATAGATAAATACATACAAACATACGTACACACACGCGCGCGCATATATATATATATATATATATGTGTGTGTGTATATATACATATGTAAACGCGTACAAAGATGCATATTCGTAAGTACACTTATATACACAAACATATATCATATGATGCGTATTGTGTGCATGTACTTGCGTGTGTGTGTGTGTGTGTGTGCGTGTGCGTGCGTGTTTTTGTGAAAAATCATTCACCTCTCGGATAACCTTCAATTAAATTCAACAGACTATCTGGCGCTCATGTATATATACATACATATATATACATCTATATGCATGTATATATACCCATATATGCACATATATATATACATGTGTATATATATATATATATATATATATATAATTATATATGCATAAATATATATATCAATATATATTTATATGCATGTATATGTATGCATTTATATATGTACACACACACACACATATATATATATATATGCATACATACTTACACACACGCACATACGCGCAAACACAAATACACACACATAAAACTGTGCCTGTGTTTGTTTATTGTCATTTAATCCCTCCCTAACCATCAATTTAACTTAATTTAACTCGATTTAATGCGAATTCTTGCACATCGCTGTCAACACTATTTTCGTCTAATTTCTTAATATTTCCTTTAGATATATTTTTCATACTTTGCAAACATCAACACGATATTACAGCCGTGGCGTACCATTGGAAACATCGGTGACAAACAATGTAGGCTTTGCCTGTTCTCTTGTTTATTGCTAACGTGATGTGATGTCTGCTGCTAGCATTTGATCACGTGAAGTAGAATGTCGTCTGCTGAGTCTGTCTAACTTTCTGTTTGCACTCCTTTTCTCTCCACCCTCTTACTCCCCCCCTCTTTCTCTCCCCTTCATACTCCTCTCTTTGTCTCCGAAGCGCCTATCGTCTCTCTCTCTCTCTATCCCTCTCTCTACCTCTCACCCCCTCTCTCTCCCTTGCACTCTCACTCCTCTCTTTCTCGCTCTCGCTCTCGCTCTTTTCTTTTTTTTTTATGTATTAATTGTTTTAGTCATTGGACTGCGGCTATGTTGGGGCATCACCTTGAAGGGCTTTAGTTGAATGAATTGATCCCAGTACATTTTTTTTTAAGCCTGACACTTTTTCTATTGGCACCGAGGCTGAACCGCTAAGTTACAGGGTCATAAACAAACCAATACATGTTGTCAAGCAGTGATGAGGGACACACACAGAGACACATTTATACATACACACGTACACATATATGTATGTATGTATGTATACACGCATGCATGTACGTATATAACATACATACATACATACATACGCGACGGGCTTCTTTCAGTTACCGTCTACCAAATCCACTCACAGAACGTTGGTCTTTGGTCGACTGGAGATCATAGTAGAAGATACTTGCCCAAGGTGCCACACAGTGCGACTGAACCCGAAGTCATGCAGTTGGGAACCAAACTTCTTACCACGTAGCCATGCCTTTCTCCGTTCTCTGTTCCCCTTCTCGGTATTTAGTATACTTGTGAACAAAGGTGTTCGCAAAATTTACACACTGTGTCTGTCTATCCAGTCAAAATCTTCATCCTATGTCAATTTAACCAGTCAACACCCACACACTGTGTCAATCTATGCAGTCTACATCAACACACTGTGTCCATTTATCCAGTCAATATCTACACACTGTGATTATCCATCTAGTCAACATGTATAGTGTGTATTTATTTATCTAGCCAACAACTATACACTGTTTCAATTTATCCAATCGACCCCTATATACTAGGTCTGTCTATCCCAGTCAACATCTACACACTGTCTTTTTATTCGGTCAGCATAGGAATACGCTATATCTAATTATCCAGTGAACAACTACACGGTGTGACAATCTAGTCAACATCTATGTAATGTGTCAGTTCATCCAGTCAAAATCTACTCAGTTTATTAACACAACTGTCAAACACACACACTATACAAACCAACTATACAACCAACGGACAGACTCTGCGCCGGCCTAGTTAATCAACATTTAAAGTGGTCCACAATATATATATATATATATATATATATGTATATATATATACAGAGAGAGAGAGAGAGATTGATAGCTATAGATAATAACATACATATATATATATATATATATATATATATATATATATATATATATATATATATATATGCATATACAACCATATACATACACACTCTCAAACATGCACATGTATGTATGTATGTATGTATGTATATTCAGCTTTCCTGAAACAATCATACAATGTAGAAGCAGAGGTAGATAGAGACAGAGATACAGATATAGATAGATAAACAGAGACAGATAGAGATAAAGAGAGAGAGAAACAGATTTTTAAAAAAAGAGACAATAAATAAATACGTTACACGGTTATATAAACCAGAATCACCGTGTGGCAAATATGCCATATAATAGCTAGCTTGAAGGAGCTAGCTGTTTATTTTGTTGGTTAGTTTCGCATCTTCCAGTTGACTAAGCTAGTGCGTAACAACTTCCAACTTCCCATCATCTCAGTAGCCAAGTCAGCTGGGCTCCCCCGTTGAGAATCATTCAAAGTGAAGTTTCACAACGTTAACGCCGGATACTCGCGTAATTTCGGCTTTAGTTAAATGTAATTGTCACAGTTTGTCGGCAACGGATTATATTCTCTTTCCTTCACTATTGCAAGTCTATTATCCTCATCGTGAAAAACAAAAATAATGAAATAAGTAGTCAATAGACGAATATATATATATATATATATATATATATATATATATATATATATATATATATATATATATATATATATATATATATATATATATATATATATATATATATATATATATATATATATACACTATCACATAAAAATATAATAGCCAAATCACACAAAGCTATATCGATGTAAAAGGCAATAGACAAAAAAAAAAAAAAAGTAATAATATTAGATATTATCA
>NC_142953.1:8712593-8715093 GCF_046866305.1 Octopus bimaculoides
ACACACACACACACACACGCACTCATTTATCGAAATTGATTGGCTGGCAGACGACAACCGCCTGATTTCTCTGACATTCCGTACTCATTGCTTGATGGTTGTCTCAAATAATGGCGCTGGTTGATTTAACGAGTAAAGCGTGAGCGACAAGATTGGGTGGTGAATGAAAGAACCGCTGAAGAAACAATTGCCTCCAATCCCACTAACCATTAGAATTCTACCAGATTTATTTTCTAACATTTATATCATTTGTTCAGATTGTTTTTGTTTTTTTTTTTAGTTTCTAAAAAAAAAAAAAACTGTAAAAAGCCCGATTTTATTTATTTATTTATTTTACTGATTATGTATTTTTCTCGTTGTTTTTTTCCTTCAATTGTATTGTCGTTTTTGCTGTCGTTTACCAACGCCACTACAACCACCACCATCATTATCATTATTATTATCACTATTATTATTATTATTATTATTGTTGTTATAATCGTTATTATTATTATTAATTGTATTATCATTATCATCATCATCATCGTCGGCATCGTTGTTGTTGTTGTTATCACTTCATTATTTCATTTCTTGCTTTTATTTTTACCTTTCTGTGCTGGTGTTGTTGTTGATGTTGTTGTTGCCGTTGCTGTGATTTTTGTTACTGTTGTTGCCTGTTCTAAGTCACACGCCTGTGTGCACGCATGTATATGTATGCGTGTACACACGTACACACGTATGTGTGTATAGCTTCGTTTTGTTGTTTGTATAAAACGAGCATTTTTTAAAAAGGATTTATTCATTTGTTTATTTTCTCTTTTCTATTTTCGTTGTTAATATTATTTCATTTATTTTTGTTTATCGTTTTTAAACTTCTGTTTTTCGTAATCGTTTGTCTCGCTTATAATTTCCGCCATTATCAACTCGCACGTGAACATGTGTACATGCGTGTAGAACGTGGATGAATGAATAATGATTGGAGAATGGGTGTTGGTAAGTTGATTTCTTGCCGGATACTGTGATGTGCAAATAGGTGGCGGTCGACAGAGTTAGTGTTTCAATCGTGATAGCCTGCTATTTGGTTGCGGTGTGGTCGTTCCGTGGGTCGGTCGGTCGGTCGGCTGGTCGATCGCACGGTCTGTCGACTGGTCGGCTGGCTGGTTAATGATGGCAAAGGGTCAAATTAAATTTGACCTTACTCCATACGCCTCATCCCAACGCCGCACCAACGTTAATCTCTGAATGAAATAACAAAAAAAAATAGGCAAAAGACAGGAAAATAACCAGCAAGAAAGCAGCTAATGTTTGCGTTTCTTTAAAAACTAAATGTGTTGTTCAGCCATATCCCTCTCCCATAAATTTATCGTATTTTGCGTTTATTCTTTGTCTTAATTTTTGTCATTTTCATCCTCTGGAAGGGAGAGTCGAGATGGAGAGTGATGGTGTTGGTAGTAGGGGGCGGTGGTGGTGGATATATTTGATGGCGATGATGATGGTAGTGGTGGTGGTGATGGCACTAGCGGTGGTGGTAGAGGTAGTTGATGGTAATGATAATATTGGTGGTGGTGGTAGCAGGGATTTGGGTGCTGGATAATGAGGGCTTGAAATATAAAAGGGAGGTGGGAGATATTAAAAGTTCTCATGAATATATATTATGAATAATGTTACTTTCCTTCCAACTCTGACCACAACCATCACTACCAAGTACCTCCAGCCACTACCACCACACTACCATCAACACGACCACGACCACGACCATCATCATTACCACCATTACTACAATTACCTCTACCACCACCACCATCGCCATCGTTACCACAATCACCAATACTACCACCTCCACTGCCACCATAATCACCACCACCACCGTCACCATCATTACCTCTATCACCACTACTACCACCACCAACAACGACACCACTGCCGCCACAATCATAATCATCACCACCATTAACCATCACCACTATCAACTCCTCCATCACCACCACCACCACCACCACTACCATCACAACTACCACCACCTACACCACTACTTCTACTACCATCTGTACACTACTTATTGGAGGGTGAACATCCCTTTCTAAGACGAGTAGAGATGCCTATAAATACCACCAAGCATGTATATTATCTCTATCTTTCTTTTATATTAATCAAACTACACCCGGAAGTGGGACCTTGGTTTGAGAATTCCAAGAACAATGCTTAGCTCCTATTATTCCCAGGTCTACTCTGACCCGGAGTAGTAGCACCTGTCAGGGTCCCAGCTATGGGTTAATTAGCATATTGGAGCTTGCCCTAACTATGCGTGTGAAGAATGGATGCAGCGGACTCCGTGGAAGTACCCTTCATGGTTCAATAGAGAAGGCAGTTGCAGTAACGCATCTTGGAGTGCTGAGAGGAAGATGGGGCAAGTCAGACATCTTGGTTATCCACTGCATCCGTCTCCAATGTCTTGCCACTAGATTGAAGATGGTCACGGATGAGAAAGAAAGAGAGAGAGAGAAATGTTCCCGGCTTTGTG
>NC_142953.1:8722593-8742593 GCF_046866305.1 Octopus bimaculoides
CAGTTTACATGTGTGAATGTATTTGTATATGAATATATATGCATATATATACACACTTATCTATTTATCTTTCTACCTGTCTATCTATCTATCTATGATACATATTTTATATATTATATATGCATAGTCATACACATGCATATTTCATACACACACACACACACACATGCATGTGTGTGTATGTGTACGTTGTATGAAAGAAAAGTGATATTGATTATTTGCAGGCACATACGTGCTTATCCACATGTGAGCGTATGTATATGGGTGTATATATATATATATATATATATATATATATATGTATGTATTATGTCTATGCATGTGTGTGTGTTTGCGTATCTTTTTCCCCCCCCCCATTCGCTCTATCTAATTTTCTTTGCACGTCTGAAGAAATCACTATTTGCCTGTGAGGTTAAGCCAAGATTATGTACAACACAGGAGTTGGTATTGTTGCTGTTCTTGTTCGTGTTGTTGCTGCTGCTGTTGTTTTTCGTTTGTTTATGTTTTTACATCTTTTGTCTGTTTTTTCTTTTTCTTTTTTTTTGTATACATTTTTTTTGGTTAATTTGGTGAGGAGGTAAGAGTGGTGGGCAATCACAGCACCATTAGTAAGATAGCACAACTAATCGCTCTAATGTGATGGGAACAAGAAACGACAATGCTCACACACGCACACATACATACACACACACACATACATACATATACTCTCAGATACACACAACACACACACAAAAAAAACACTGATCAAGTAGCCCCCTCTACCGCTGTCACACACACACACACACACAGATATTATTCTAACTACCATTACGCTACAAGACTTTCAGCAATGTCTTAACACTATAATTTACTCTGGCGTTTCTGGGGAGTTATTTTACCAGCCAACAACAACAACAACAACAACAACGGCAACGAAAACAACAACTATTACGGCTATAGCAACATCTAAAAGAAAAATTGCACCTTGTTCATGTATGTATACATACATACATACATACATACATACATACATACATGCATGCATACATGTATTATAAACGTGTGTGTATTTTACATGTATATCTATCTATCTATCTATCTCTCTCTCTCTCTCTCTCTCTATCTATCTATATATATATATATATATATATATATGTGCGTGTGTGTGTGCATATATATATGTATATATATATATATATGTATCTATAACTCTATGTATATGCTCTATATATATATGTATGTATGTATCTATAACTATGTATATGCTCTCTATATATATATATGTATCTATAGCTCTATGTATATGCTCTATGTATATATATATATATATATATATATATATATATATATATATATATATATATATATATATATATATGTATGTATGTATATGCTCTATGTATATGCTCTATGTGTATATATATATATATATATATGCTTTCTCTTTACACATATGTATAATATATATGTACATGTGTGTGTATAAAGGCGAAACTTTACATTGTAACCACAAAACCATCAGTTGAATTGTACTGAAAACCCAACTGTGGTATATGTGTTAACCAGACGGAATGATCAGAGATCCGTCCCAATCAAGTACAACTCCTCAGAATAAAAACATAACCACACTTTGCGTCTGAAAACGTAATGTATGCGAAAAGACTGTCTGGATGTGGGGAACATCACATTGAATACAGGCGGAAATTCCCTATGACAACACATGGCTATACGTAGTTCACAAATTAAAATATACGGGAATACAGACAAATAGGAGTCAATGAACGTATAGATATATGTTTGGGCACGAAAATAACATTGTGATTTTTACTCTCTATAAATTTGGTCATATACAATTCAACAGAAACTTATCAGCAAAGAAATGTCCTTCATAATAAAATACCAACCACGATAAAATTCTGTGGCAGATAAAGGAAAAGAGCAACCACCAACAACACAACCACAACTTTCACAAAAGTTACCACAATTACTTCTACTCGTTAGATAGACGATTGTTACATGCCTGTGGGAACCCTGTCTTCTGCTACTGCTGCTTTCCCTTCTCTTGCTACCACTACTAACAGCCGTACGCGGTGTCACTTTCATTACCTAGCTATCACTTGCCAACTTGCAACAATCAGAAGGAAACGAAATACAGCATCATGTAATCTCTATAAGAAAAAAAACATGTGACTGTCAAGAACTGATATAATGAAAGATTTATTTAAGTTGATTTATTTTCCCTTGTATTTTAGCACGACTAAGTTTTAAAGCAACTGAAACCGGTGCTGGCTAAGTTAAAAGTGTAAATACTGTCTTTCTGTTTTCCTTAAGAAAGTTCTCTAAGCATTTTCCCCTTCTTATATTTTTTAAAATACGTGTGTGTGTGTGTGTTTCAGGATGCCAGATGTATTTAAGGATATATATATATATATATATATATATATATATATATATATATATATATGGTAATATAAAATAACAGCTCTAATCTAGCAAACATCTAGCGTTTTTAATAAAAATTTGTGCACACGTTCTTGATAAGCTTTCTATGAATCTGACTTTCATGGCTACTTTAATGTAGGACCGGAATCATTGACATGCCAGCACTAAATGGTCCTTCATTCATTTCGGACATCAACCGGATAAATGTGGCTGTCAGTAAAGCCAACGTATTGTGAGGTTGTCGATTAGTTTCCCTTTCAACATGGAATTTAGATCTGGCGAGTTTGCCGACCACAAGTCTAGCATTACATGACGGTAAAGATTGCCTGACATCCATTCTTGTGTTATGTGGGGTTTGTAACAAGGTGCTGAGTCTTGTTGAAACACGTATGGCCAAAACTGTATCCAGCAGCATTAATTGGAATATCCTGTGGAAAGATGTATGATAGCATAATATTACATTCGTTATTCACCACTCAGTACTTATCGTTATTCACAGTTGCTCGAAGTTTGCTGTGCATCACTCTGGTGGTATAAGAAGGATCTGTACAAAAACCAAAGCATGCCATCTTCTGTATGGTTTTTAACCGCCTGGCACAGATCAAACAATTTGTTTGCCTTTGTAGTCATGTATTAGCTTCTTCTCAGTACACATGACTTGTATAAAATGTTTTCGTGCACCACACTTCTGATAGGCCATCTGAGGTTCTCTGGCGATGGTTTTCATTCGTTTTCTAGGATCATAATCGATAATGCTTTTAAACCTTTGGATGAATTGCGGTGTACTTATCGTCTCCGACCGTTCGGAGTGTCTTTTTCTCTTTCATACAGCTGGAACATTCCCGCCAGAGGCTTCTGTCCATCGGAACTATGTATACAAAAGTTCTATCCAGATTTAGAAAGTTGGCAATTTCTAAATCGTTGTCTTCCTCACATATGGGGAAAATGAGTGCACGTATTTCCATTTCTTATGTTAGCTATATCATCTGCCATAGTGGGGCCTAAATGAAATAATTGGTTTGAGGAGAGGAATATAGTGATATTTAAGTGGCCTTAAATATCTCTCGGACCCTTTGTGTGCGTTTGTGTATACACATATATACTTATAAATACGAATATATATATATATATATATACATATATATATATATATATATATATATATATATATATATATATACACCCACATACATTCGTACACACACATACACACGCATATATGTGTGCGTCTATTCGTTTACCTATCTTTGTGTGAGAAAGAGAGAGACGGGTCATTCGAAGTTTTCTTTCCTCAGTCGAGTTCCAGATTATCTTTGCAAATTCGGCTGGTTATACTCGAGATTGCTCCAGTCTGTCCAGCCCCAAGGGAAAACTAAACTAAGAGCATTAGATTCCTTGGAAGAAGGCAGTGAATGTATGCGAAAACAAGGACGGAAAAAAAAGGGAGAAATGGTACACAAATACAATTGCAAATAACAATGCATATGGCGGCGTACGTACATTTTGATCCCTCTCTCTATATATATATATACATACACACATATACACACACATACATATATATACATATATATATATATATATATATATATATATATATATATATATATATATATATATATATACACACACACACATAAACACAGAGAGAGAGAGAGAAAGAAAGATGTATGTATGTGGACACACACACACACACACACACACACACACACATATATATATATATATATATATATATATATATATATATATATATATATCGGTGCATAAGCCATACAATTACACACACATCCATAAAACAGTATATGTATGTGCATGGGGGCGTGTGTACGCGTATATGTGCGTGTGCGACCGCGTTTGCGTGTTTGTTTCTGCGTGATGAAAATTTTTCGCGATTTCTCGCTTTTCTTCTCTTTTCTTTGGCAGCGTTTTCAAAGGAAATCCAAACAATCCAAGAACACAATGATTTTCGAAACTCCAAGAACTTCACACACAAATTATCAAGTTTTTTTTTTTTTCTTCTTTTCTCTAGGTTTGTTGTTTTACCCATTCCAATGCTATAGTCTTCTGTTCGGTAATTCCTTTAATTTTTTTTTTTTTTAAATCATTTTTTTAAAAATTTTGCTTTTTGCTCTTTTCCTTTAAAATATAAAAGGAAAAGAACCACAACAAAATTCAATTTAATGTTCGTTTAGAATTCTCTTGCTTCCAGTCATGTGTACAAAGTATCGCTTGTTGCAGCTCACAGTTGATGCTGCTGCTGCTGCTGCTGCTGTTGTTGTTGTTGTTGTTGTTGTTGTTGTTGTTGTTGTTTCTCGCTTGCTGTATTTGTTTTGTTTTGTTTTTCTTCTGCGTGTTTGACATTCGCTGCCGGTTATGTGTGTATTTTTAAGTGAGAGTCGGTCTACGTTTTCATCGTTAGAGATTTAGATATTTCCGTCTGTTTTTTAAGGGCTGATTGGGAGGCTTGTAAGTGATAGATGATAATGGAGGTGGTGGTGGTGGTGTGGAATCTTTCGTGGTGGTGGTGGTGGTGGTGGTGTGGAATCTTTCGTGGTGGTGGTGGTGGTGGTGTTGTTGCTGTTGTTGGTAGTGGTGGGGGTTATATGAGTATTGGGGGTGGGTTTTGTATTTTGTTACAGGTTTTTCGAGGTTTAGGTAAGAACAGTACTGAAAGTGACAGTGCGGTTGTTCTTTTTCTTCTTAACATCTACATATCCCCCCTCCTCCTCCTCCTCCTCCTCCTCCTACTACTACTACTACTACTACTTCTTCTTCTCAGAGCTGAAACATATAAAAGAATATAATATATAGTCATATATATTTATAATAAATATGCATATATAGATACATAAATATATACATCCACACACACATTTATCATATGTCGTCTTATATATATATATATATATATATATATATATATATACGCACATATGTAATACACATGTAAATGTATGTGTGTGTATCTGATCGTTTGTTGCGCGCGCACACACTCACACACTCACACTCTACATGAAGTTTCAGTGTTGATTGTATTATTGAGTAGAAATCAAGAAATGCTGCTGTAATTCTTGTTGACATATTGCAAGACTCGTTGATATCATTTAGACAACGGATGTCATATATTATGTAGCTACAACTACAACAACAACTACAACAGCACTGCCACAACCACCGCACCTACTAAAGCACTACAATCGCGATCCGGCTCTACTACCACAATCACCACCACTACCGCCACAACACTACATTCAGCTTCCTTTCCACGACCACATATATACTAACTCGGTTTCCAAGTGTCACTTCCACTTTCTGTTTCGCACACACACGTACACATGCTCGATCGTTGACTCTACCTATTTCTATGTCACAGATCTATTTATTTTTTCCTTCACACTTTGCCCCCATGACATACATACGGAAATGCATGCATATATACATAGTTCGAATTTACAGAAAACAATAGATGAAGGCAGGTAAGGGAACAACAAGTAGGTGTATTAGTCTGACGCTCGGGAAGAATGGAAAAGTCTGTGACGTTTCGAGCCTACGCTCTTCGACGGAAAGGATTGAAAAGGGCAAAAAATAGAGAACGAAAAAAAAAAAAAACAGAGAGAGAAAAATTGTGTGGGGATTAACAGTTTAACATGATAAAATACATACATACATACATACATGTATGTTTGTTTTGCCTATGTATGTATGTATCTATCAATATATCCATCCAGCCATACATACATATATACATACATATGTATATATATATATTATATATATATTTCATCACAGCCGAAGAAATTCACAAACTGTTCAGAGTTTCATGTGATCGTTCATCAGACAGTTGTGATAAAACGACATATAATCTATCAATCACTCTTTGCATCAGTATATCCATCCTTCTCTAATTATAAATATTACTTTCACACGTACACACACACGCACACAAACACACACAGACACTGCACGTACTCACGCGCACAAGCGCTGACATTTATGCCTGTTTTTGCGTGTGTCTGCTTTATAATCATTCCTATTGATATTAACACCTATATCTAATGTCTAAACACATGTAAGCTGATAATTCATGCTGACATTTATGAGAGGGCATCTCTACTTTGGTCTCTCTCTCCCACGTGTGAGTGACTCTGTGTGTGTGTGTGTGCTTGTGTGTGTGTATAAAGTATAATATGTTTCAAATGTTTGAAAGGCAAAGCAGTTTCTCAAAGGAGAACACGTTTTTAGCATTGAAACATTTATGGGATTGTAAGGTATTTATTTATTTATGTAAGATAATATTCACGCCTCCCTAGTATTGAATCCTTACTGCAGGCTCTTCTCTTCTCAAATGTAACCACGTGCTACAAATTACCTGCGTGTGTGTGAGTGTGTAAAGCGCATTATACATATATCTGAAAACTTGATATTTCCCAGTGTTACTGAAATAATACTGATTTGATGTATTATTTAGTATACTATTTAATATTCTAGCGATAATCTGCTGGCAAAGTGTCAATGAAACAATTGTTGTATTACGCAATTAAACGAATTGTTTAGTCCATTTTCTTCGTTAATATTTATATAAAGCAGGGTGTCGAATCGTTAGCCCGCCGCGCAAAATGCTTAGCGGTATTTCGTCCGTCTTCGCGTTGAGTTCAAATTCTGCCGAGGTCGATTTTGCTTTCATCCTTTCGGGGTCGATAAATTAAGTACAAGTTGCGTACTGGGGTCGATGTAATCGACAATACTCCTCCTCCAAATTCCAGGCCTTGTACCTATAGTAGAAAGATAGTAAACAGGAGTGTTTACATAAACTAAGGTGGCGAGCTAGCAGAAGCGTTAGCACGCCGGACAAAATGCTTAGAGACGTTTCTTCCGTCTTTACGTTCCGAGATCAAATTTCGCAGAGGTTGACTTTGCCTTTCACCCTCCCGGAAAGGATAAAATAGGTACCAGTTGAACACTTAAGTCGACGTCATCGACTTAGCGCCCCCCGCCATCGAAATTGCTGATCTTGTGCCAAAATCTGAAACCAATTTTTCCATACATACATGCGTACATGCATTATCTAAGTATGTATGTGCACACACATATACACAAACATATGTCATGTTGATACTCTAGACACATGTCATATTTGTATTATATACACATGTCTTCGTTTACTCTCCTCTCCTACACCACGCTGGTTCCTTAAGCAGTAAACCTGCAGTGAATGCATTCACGATGGCTCCCTTTTCCTTCCAGCCTCACACTTGACACCCTCGTACTTCGCCCTCCACCACTATCCACACATACACACCATGTGTAAAAACAACTCCTGTTCACTTCAACCCATCAAGTAACACCACCGACCCTGACATTATCCATTTATCCCTGCAAAGAAACGCAGCCACAAAGAGATCGTTCGTCTTGCTAGAAATGATAGTCACATTTTTCTCAACCTATATACCTGCTGTTTCAAAATAACATCGCACCACCGCACACACACGCGTGTGTATGTATGTGTGTATATATGTGCATACATACATATATGGTGGTTGTTTACTCCTTTTGCCGAGTCTGACCATCTCTTGTACTTATACTTTAAATCCATCATGGTATATAATGTGGCTTTTTAAGCCAGACAATGTATTGAAAAGACACCCACGTAGATTGCATATCAGAGTTGGACCACAAGGAGCTGTAGTTAAGTTCTGATCTTTGTGGATCTTAAAGTGTCTTTCGAAGCCTTCGTTAGATTTGGTGGTGGTAGTCGTCGTCGTCGTGGTTGTTGTTGCTGTTGTGGTAATGGTCGTAGGAGTTTCATTTCGACAGTAAGGACGAGAAAAGAGAAAGAAAGAAACAAGGTTAGTGTAGATGTGTATTTAGCTGGACAGCTCATCTAAGTGGGCGGCCTACATCAAAAGCACAATAAAGAGATGGGGCAAAGGAAGATGGGTGGCCACAGGAGGAAAGGTCGGAGGTGGGGGTACGAAAATCAACAAAATTAAGGCTGTATGACTTTTCAAGATAGATTTTCAATGGATTTGTTATTTTGTTTCTTTTCTTGTTTCAGTCGTAAGACTATGGCCATGCTGGAGCACCGCCATGATGGATTTTAGTCGAATATATTGACTTCAGTACTTTTTTTTTTTTTTTGAGCTCTGTATTTACTCTATCTTTCTCGTTATTGCCGAACCGCTAGATCACGGGGACTTAAGAAAACCAGCACTGGTTGTCAAATGGTCGTGAGGGGCAAAAACAAACACAACGATACACACACACAGACATAGACAAACACGCACAGACACATACACACATTCAAAGATAGATAGATACATAGGTTTGGATAGATAGATAGATAGATACATACATACATACATACATACATACATAAAATACATACATACATACACACATATATACACACTTCATACATACATACATACATACATACATATATACACACATACACTGATTCATCCATCCATCCAGCCAACCATTTATACATACATACATGTATGCATGCATACATACATGCAAGCAGGCTTACATACATACATACATACATACATACATGATGATTGCTTCATCTTGTCAGATGATAGCCGTTTCACAATAGTCAGACATCTGTACGTCATTAGAATTAAGTGACTAAAGCTTGTATAATACTTTTGCCACTCTCCCAGTCGCCATAGTAGCTTCCAGTGACAAGCATTCCAAGATGACTGGTGTTGTTTTGACTGCAATTGTTTTAGGTCAGAGTATCTTTCTCCTAGAAGACCCGCCTTCCCGCCATGGCTTTGTCAAAAATAATGGGAGCTTCCTCTACCCCTGGGAAATCTATTTACACCATAGACGGGGGTGTGACAGCTACTAACGGACCTGGGAGCAATGGTAATTAAGGGGTGATTCCAGGCTCCTCACAACCCCAGAACTTCTGAACTGCTGCTTCACAACCGGAAGCATCTAATTTTATACTCAGGACGTACATACATACATATACACACACATACAGTCTAATCTGTTGGGCGTATATTAAATAATAATGGCCAGCAATATTGAGGGGAGGGTGCAAGTCCCATAATTACTTTCTTCATTGCAACCCGCAAAAGTTTTGAAGAACAGCAGGGAATAATGGCATAGGAGTTGATTGTCTTGTGACGTAAGGTAAAAATATTCGAAGTACGACTCTTAAAGCCGATTTTTCTCAGCTTTTTGTACTTTGAATTCCGTTTTATGAAAGGCTGGCTTCCAAATTCCGTTTCCAAGACTAGCTCAAGGCCACTCTCCTCTGCTACACCAAAGACCTAAATACCTGGGAGACAATTGTTAGTGACCGCCCAAAATAGCGGCATCTCACCGTCGAGGGACTGGACCAGATGGAAAATAACAGACAGAGATCACATGTTGAAGACGTCAAAAGCGATTTGCAATTCCTCATCCTCCACCAACTTTCCTGCGATAAATGTTCCGGGCTCTTCTATATCGCCCTTGGCCTGAACAGCCACGTCGGGCACCGGCACCCTTCGCACACATCAATATGAAGAGGCTCAACTACTTGCTAGAGATGACAACGACGAGTGGCTGTGGATTTAATTTCATTTCTGAGGAAAATGGATTCTTTCTCAAAGGAAATGGACTCTTCTTCAGAGATGGAATCCTCCTCAATGGAAAGGAACCCTTTTTCGCGAGAGAAGGGCGCGCTCTCTTTCATAAGTCATCGATTCCTCCTGGTTTGAGAGGTTTTCCTCTTTTCAGTAAATGTGGCCATGTTGGGCTACTGTCTTCTAGCTTTTAGTCGACCAAAACTACCCCAGGACTTATTTTTGTCTTAAGCCTGGTACTTATTCTATCGGCCTTCTTTTCCTTGTGGAAGCCCTATGATACGGTGACGTAAAAAAAACAACACCGGTTGTCAAGCGGTGATGGGAGACAAACACGGACACACATATATACACACAACGGACTTCTTTCTGTTTCCGTCTACATATCCGCTCACAAGGCTTTGGTCAGCCCGAGGCTATAGTCGAAAACACTTGCCCAAGGTGCTACGCAGTGGGAGTGAACCCAGAACTATGGTTGGGAAGCCAACTTCTCACCACACAACCTTTTTTTTCCTTTTTCTTTCGAACAATTCGGCTAGTTCCCTTCTGACCTTCGGTCTCGTCCACATCAGTAAAATTGATTGGAATGGCGCTGCTGTGAAAGATAGCTTCCCCATAGTTCGCTTACTCCTGCTGCTGCTGTTGTTGCTGCTGCTGATGATGATGATGTGGGTCGTTCTGTGTTTCTTTCTCTTTCTCATTGCTTACCACCAGTTGTACTGGGAAATGGAAATTCTGTGTTCCCTGGTTCATATTTGGGTATGATGAAGAGGTGATTTTTTTTTTCTCAACGATTCCAGAGCTACGTCCAGTACCACCTTATGCTATGAAGATGGAGTGCCGCCAATAATAAAGATTGTTTCATTGGCATAAGGTGGCGATAGATGAGAAGACATTACAAGGGGGCTAATTATAAACGGTAGGGGTCTTATGCCTTAGAAAGAGTAATAAAAAAAACAATAAAAAGATATAGGACGGCAGACTACACCAGGATCATTCAAATGAGACCCACATAAATACTGTATTATCCCGACAAATCCTTTTCTCTCAGTTCTGAGCATAGGAATCATCATCGTCGTTATCATCATCATCTTCGTAGTTGTCGTCGTCATCGCCGTCATTACTAACACCACCACCATCTTCATCATTAACAGAGAGAGAGAGAGAGCGACAATGAGGGTGAGCGAGCAACTTCAAATGACTAAAGCAGACGATAACCAAGGGAGAAGAACTACGTATGTATTAGTCTTGCTTGGTTGAACATGAAGGCAAGCAACGAAGATAATTACGATAATATTACATACATGTGTGTGTGTGGACGTGTATGTGTGTGTAAAACTACTCATACTCTTTCTCAATCTCCCTCTGTCACTCACTCAGTCTCACTCATTCATTCTCCCGCCACTCCCTCTCTCCGTCATTTTCTTTGCATTAGGGTTACGTCGGAACTATTTCACAAACGGTCACAGCCGCCTTGGGGAAAAGGTATAAGAGGTGGCGGGTAGGAAAACATTTAAATTTACTACACCAATAATCCTTCTTTCCTTCCCCCCCCATTTACCTCTCTTTTTCACTGCCTCTTTTTCTTTCTCTTTCTCACTCCCCTCTTTCTTATTCTATATATACATACATACATATATATATATATACTGCTTTCCCACTGTCTCTCTCCCTTTCTCCCTCTCTCTGTATATATATATATATATATATATATATATATATATATATACACACACACACATATATATGTATATATATATATATATATATATATATATATATATATATATATATATATATATATATATTGCCTTCTCACTGTGTCTATCACTACGTCTCTCTTTCTTTTCTTTTTCCTTTGACTTTTTTTTTTCTTCTTCCTCCCAACCTTTATATTTTGCTATCTTTCTTTGATAACACCCCTAAAACATACAAACAGCTCCACACCTCATTTCCCCACCGCCGCCGCCACCGCAATCGTATTTTCTCTCCCTCTCTCGCCCCTCAACTCCCTTCGCCCTTGCAACACTTGTATCACTCACCACATCCACCCACGACCACCACCCCTCACAACCAACACCACCACCACCACCACAGTACCATCCAGTACCACTGGCGTCTATCTTATCACAAGTGTATGTCAATTGTTTCCGCTTGAAGTCTTACCAACATTTGAGATTGGTTTTGAAGAGTAATAAAGTCTCCTCTGATGACGATGGTGGTGGTAGTGGTGGTGGTGTGGAGGTGAAGAGAGAGCAAGGAAGAGGAGGAGGAATGAGAGAAGAAGCGAGAGGGTAGGCGGAGGAGAGGAAGAAGGTTGTTTAGTTTTGTGTAATGAACGGGTGTGAGAAAGATGGTGGCGTGTAGAAAAAATTATTTTTTATTTTATTTTATTTATAAGCGATGTGCGGTGTAACTGATATTGCTTGGGGTAGTGCGCATGCGTAGAGCAAACATGCTTGTGCGTGTGCGTGTGTGTATAACGGAGTTATTAGTGAGGGATTATCAATCCGGGAAAAATACTTTATAAGTCCTGTGTTAATACACCAGGCTAACAATATCGTTTAGATAAGTAAAGATCTCTGCGTAATCTTGTGGCAGAGTTCGAGGTTATACTTCATCACCATTTTTCCATTGTTGTGTTCCAGTTATACTGGTTTTCACTCAGAGTGATATACAAGACAAGGCATAAATAGTAGTCATTTTACCTAATTTTCTTTATTGTAGTAAATTTGACTTAAATTTCAAGATTTACTGCAATAAAGAAAAATATATAATGACCATTATTTATTCATTGTCTTACGCATACACACACACACGTATATTCTTGTTTGAGAAAAAGAAAATGGAGAAATTGATATATAGACATCAATTTATTTGAACAAAATTCAATTGAGTTTTAGCATCAAATTTACACCTACAATTATTTCCATACCCAATTAATTCAATTTGAAGTATTAAATTACGTTAAATTTTAATTTTCATATCGAATATCGTACATAAAGCTGAAGTCGGTGATTGGTTCCATAACATGTAACTTAACTCGGAAAATGTTGGAATAAGGAAAAAGACCATTTTAGAAACTTTATTTATTTATTATCTGTTTTAATAAATGGTTTGTACATATTTTCACATGTATTTTCAGTATTGGTATTTTAAGTGGGTTTTTTTTACAAAATTTTATACATTTTATACATAGGCGTAGGAGTGGCTGTGTGGTAAGTAGCTTGCTTACCAACCGCATGGTTCCGGGTTCAGTCCCACTGCGTGGCACCTTGGGCAAGTGTCTTCTACTGTAGCCTCGGGCCGACCAAAACCTTGTGAGTGGATTTGGTAGACGGAAACTGAAAGAAGCCCGTCGTATATATGTATATATATATATATATATGTATGTGTGTGTATATGTTTGCGTGTCTGTGTTTGTCCCCCCAACATCGCTTGACAACCGATGCTGGTGTGTTTACGTCCCCGTAACTTAGCGGTTCGGTAAAAGAGACCGATAGAATAAGTACTAGGCTTCCAAAGAATAAGTCCTGGGGTCGATTTGTTCGACTAAAGGTGGTGCTCCAGTATGGCCACAGTCAAGTGACTGAAACAAGTAAAAGAGTATTTAAATATGACCGCTCGAAATGTGGTATCTCTCTCTCTCTCTCTCTCTCTCTCTCTCTCTCTATATATATATATATATATATATATATATATATATATATATATATATATATATTGATTGGGTAGGGGTGGGTGTGTTTTGTGTCTGTTTGTTGCCCACCATCGCTTGACAACCGGTGTTGCTCTGTCTACGTCCAAGTAATCTAGCAGTTCGACAAAAAGTGAAAACCGACCAAGCTTTTAAAAAATAAGTACTGGGGTCGATTTATTAGACTAAACACAATGCCGTGGTCCAATATGACCGCAGTCCAGTGACTGAAACAATGATAAGATATATAGCATATATAAATATATTATATCGCTTTGTATGCCTATGTGTATATATGAGGAATGGGTGTGTGTTGAGGTAATAAATCACTTATCTTCAAAACCTGCTCCAAAAATGTGTCTTTACCTCATCTATTTTATTCTACTATTGTCGGACATGCAACATGAAATTTGATTGCTGTGTACTGCTTCAATGAAAACCGCTTACCCTTATAGCAATTCTTAGAATAAGCACACTTTGCTTGCAAATTGATAGATGGTTCCTGCTATTTATCAAAAAGAAAAATAGCTAAATTATTTTCACGGAATACTCCAAAAAGACTTCCACCCCAACGACGAGTATCACAAACTAATAAACAGACAAGACACAAAATTATCATATCTCACAACTAACTACATTGAACAAAACTAACCAATTCTAATTACGAAAGAATTCTAATCTAACCAGCACACACACACACACACACACACACACACACACACACACACACACACACACACACACATATGCATATACATATACATATATATATATTACAAATTTGTGATTTTACTAATAGATCCGCAACTCCTATTTCAGAATAACCTTATTATATGAAATACACATGACAGAAGGAGCAGCCATTTATACAAGAATGAGAAGCAAGCATTATGTCGGTAAGTACTCTTCCTTTGTTAATTTTTTTGCTACATTTTTTACTAGTTTTAGTCAATAAATTGATAACGTATATAGTGGTTTTTTACTAAATAATCTTTTTAAATACTATTTGACCAAAAAAATGGTAATTTATACTTGTTTGACAAAAAAAAAATGGTAATTTATACTTGTTTGACAAAAAAAAATGGTAATTTATACTTGTTTGACAAAAAAGAAAATGGTAATTTATACTTGTTTGACAAAAGAAAATGGTAATTTATACTTGTTTGACAAAAAAGAAAATGGTAATTTATACTTGTATAGATAGGGGTAAATCTTACACTAAATTAGTAATTCCCGTAATGCTTATATAGATAGGTTGTAGGATTTCATGTGTTTATAATATAGTCGTTGAGGGTTTCCTTAGGTTTAGCATTTTCTATGTATATCGGTATTGTAATTTCAGGTCTTTGAATTTTTTAGAATTTTAAAATTTGTTTAATTTTTTTAATTAAAAAAAAAAAAGATTTGTAAATTCTATGTATATCGGCATTGTAATTTCAGGTCTTTGAATTTTTTAAAATTTGTTTAATTTTTTTAATTAAAAAAAAAAAGATTTGTAAATTCTATGTATATCGGCATTGTAATTTCAGGTCTTTGAATTTTTTAAAATTTGTTTAATTTTTTTAATTAAAAAAAAAAAGATTTGTAAATTCTATGTATATCGGTATTGTAATTTCAGGTCTTTGAATTTAAAAAAAATTTTAAACTGGTTTAATTTTTTTAATTAAAAAAAAAAAGATTTGTAATTTTTATATATATCGGTATTGTAATTTCAGGTCTTTTATTTTTCTATTTAATATGACTTATAATATGTATTTTTAACTTTGATCCGTTAATAATAATAACAATAAGATAAATAGTCTGAGGACGCACTGGTGGATTTATGTATTAGGTATAGCCTTTATAAACTTCCCACCAGCGCAGAAGCAGGTGTAGCGTTGATTAAAAATATGTTCTTTCCCCACAGACTAATAACAGGTAAGTTATATAGATTTTTTTCAAATAATTTTATTGTATTTTATAGTAGGTTTTTTAAATGCTTATATTATTTTATTGGATATAACTTTCTATGTGAATTCCATACAATAAGGTTACCCTGAAATATGAGTTGCGGTTGTATTGATAAAATCCCAAATTTTTAATTGAAATGTAAATACCAGAGTATAGAACAGATAATTTCAGACTGACAAGCGTTTGTAAGGAAAACAGAATTGCCGTATTGGAAATAAGGCTTTATTCAACTTCTTTGACAGATACGGTAGACAAATAATAATTTTCGCCAACGAGTTGAGAATGAGTTAACGACAACGACATGATGCAGTTTGGTAATGAAAAGCTAGCCAAAATAGTTACGTATAAAAAAATACATGAACTGCATGTATATTTTCGTATAAACATGTATACGCAAACAACATAAACATGCATACACACAGTTCATTACATTCTCACAATATTCTCCCCCATTAGAAAACAGAAGTCTGGGGGTTGAATGGATAGGCACAGAATGTTTCAAACTTCTCTACTGCGTAGATTATACGGTCTGGTTCTGAAGTAACTGATAGATTCTCTTTTCCGAACATGCTGTTCATGAGGTGTCTGTCGTTCCAGCTGCTCAATACTTTGATTAATATTATCAGTCTCTGGAGTGTCTTGGGGGGGGGGGGTATGTTCAATGTTTACCTCATTACATTCAGGTGATTTCGTAGTTCGTAGTTTCAAAGTACGTGTGTTAGAAGTTTCGTCAGTTTGCACAATCTCTCCATGCTTTTGTTGATCAAAGTCTCGAGGATTGGAGTCAGTTGTCACAGTGACACACTTGTTTCCCGTCCATCAGATAAATGTACACGTGCATATTGAAGGTTACAGTCTAACAGTTCTACTTCATCAACCAGGGGGTCATACTTGGATGATTTAACATTCCTTTTCAAGTACACAGGTTATCTGTCCCAGGTCAGTAAACAGTTTCATAACTAAAACAGGAGAGTTCTATCTTGCACCTTTGTATTTTGTCATTTTTGACTTTACCCTTTTGATGGGTGTCATAGATGAAGGCAACCGATTTCTGGTCAGTGATAAGTTTGAAATGGTTTCCCAATAGGAAGTGTCTCCATTTCCTTGTTGCTTCCACAATAGCATAAGCTTCCTTCTCAACGGCAGTGTGATGTTGCTCGCTGGGAGTTAGAGTCCTTGAGAAGAAAGCTACCGGACGCCCTTCTTGGTTTAGAGTTGCAGCAATGGCGATATCGGAAGCATCTATTTCAACTATTAATGGAATGTCAGGCTTCACTGTAGTTATGACAGAATGTTCAAGTTCCTTCTTCAGGTTTTCAAAGCTTTTTTTTTTTTTTTTGCTCTCTCAGGAAAGGAAAATGTGTTATGAACGAGTGGATGAATTTTGTCAAAATAATTAGAGATCCAAGCAAACATTCCCACAACCCTTTTTTGCGCTTTCATATCTGTTGGGGGTGGAAAATCTACGAGGGGTCTTAATATTTCTGGATCTGGTTTGATGTTACCCTTAGAAATCTCGTACCCCAACAGAGTTATCCGATCAATAGCAATGATGCTTTTACTTTCATTAAAGGTAAGTCCATACTTCTTCGCAACACCAAGGAAATTTTTAAATTCTTGTCATGTTCTGTGCGATTGGTACCACAGACGTTTATATTGTCTATGTACGCATAGGTTCCTTTGAGCTTCTATTCTTTAATGATTGAATCCATTACTCTTTGAAAACATACAACTCCATTGGTTACTCCAAAACGACAAAACTGGTATAACTGGCCACAAGCTTCGAATGCCGTATACATTTTCTCACGTTCTTTGATTGGGATTTGATGGTACGCACTTTGAAGATCGAGTGTATTGCGATATCTTCAACCATCTTCCAAATTTTCAGCAGGGTATAGGCGTCAAGATAAGTGTATCTGTTGATGGTCTGACTGTAATCTATTACAAGTCTCTTTTTATGACGCTCGTTAGTGGTAACGAGAACTTGGGCTCGCCATGGTGAATTTGAGGGCTCTATGATGCCATCTTCCAAAAGCTTTTGAATTTCTTGACTTATAAATTGTTCATCCATCTTTGTATAACGAGACTTAGTTGCAATTGGTTTATAGTCTGTTGCAAGGGTTGAGAACAAGGGCGGTGCTTCTATACTTACAGGAGTGAGGCCACAGAGTGACAAAAGGGGTCTTTTACCTGGAAATGAGATATGGATTCCTTCGTGTTGCTTGAGAAAATCATGGCCCAAAAAGACATCCGCACACAGGTCCGATAGTAGTGACACGTGCACACTGCTATAATGTTTTTCTCCTAAGTTCATCGTAACTTTGCAATGACCTTCCGTAGATTTTGACAGATTAGTTGTGGCCATGTTTATTACTTTCGTCGATACGAAAACCGGCCACTTGTTATGATGAACGTCATTTGAGTTGATATAGCTCTCAGAACTTCCGGTATCAATTAGAGCTGAAAGTGTTACTCCGTTGACATCTATTTTGATGACAGCGATAGTCAGACACTGTGGAGCAGAAACGGATAATAGAGACGAAAGCTGAAGTGCAGAGGAGGTGATTGCGACATTCTGTCCAGAACGCAGTGAAGAAGTAACATATTTGTATTTTGACTGGTATACTTTCGGGAAATGACCCTTCTTCTTACAGTTTTTACATGTGGCCACCTTAGCAGGACACTTGTAGCGAGGATGACGGTTATTCCCGCAAAAATAGCAATTACTGTTACCGTTCGTGGCGGCTACCATAGTTTCGCCCACATTCGTGGTTAGAATATCCGTTGCTGCACAATTGTAGGCTGATTGAGATGATAAATGGTAAGATTTTGAGTAGGTACACGCCATTTCAAGTGATCTGGCTTCATCATACTCTGTTTGAATATCAAGTATTTTCTTTTCGAGAAGCCTTTGTCGAATATCATTAAACTGCAATCCGGTGATGAAAGTGTCTCGGATAGATTCGTTTCTCTACTTCTCAGCGGAAACTGATTGAAAATTACAATCCTTCGCTAATGTTTGAGTCTTTGCAAAAAATCATCGAGACTTTGACCGCATTCTTGTTTATGTGTAACCAGTAGATGTCTTGCAAAATTTTCATTCCTGGGTTTCACGTAGAGATTCTGTAATATTTGTTTGGCATCGTCATATGAAGAGCAATCAGCTACATATTCGTACACATATTCGTACACATATTCGTACACATATTCGTACACAGCAATATAGTTGATAAGTGTATTCAGTTTATCTGGTTGATGCTGTTCTAGAGTATTAATTAATAAAGTTGATGAAGGTCCTGTGCCAGTGATTCCATTGTTTGGCTGCATTTGTCGAATTAGGATCTGCGTCAAATCGTTCTGGACGTAGAAATCGATCCATGCTTGAAAGAAGAAGAGTTGCACTTTGTCCATCTCATTCTGGTTTGTGATCATCTTCAATTCGATAGCAAGAGCGGATCAAGACGACTGAGGATAGAGACAGATGCAGTGGTTGACCAAGATGCCTGGCTTGCCCCAGCTTGCTCTCTGCACTGCACAATGCGTTGCTGCAACTGCTTTCCTCTTCGTTGAACCAGGGACGTTTCTTCTGTGGAGCCCACTGGATCCAGTCTTCACATGCGTAGGCAGTCAAGCTCTAATATGCTACTTAATCCATAGCTGGTACCCCGACAGGTGTTACTACTCCGTGTCAGAGTAAAAAAAAAACCTACAGTTACCTTCTCGAGTCAAACCGACTCATAAAGGGCCGGTTTCTCGGTTTCATGGCGTATATATTCCGCACCTGAACGGGACGCTGCTCCATCACAGGATTACTCATTTTCTTTTTCGCCAGCTGAGTGGACGTGATATGAAGTGTTTTGCGCAACAACACAACGCATCGCCCGGTCCAGGAATCGAAACCACAATCTTACGATCATGAGTCTAACACCCTAACCACTAAGCCACGCGCCTCCACGCGGATCAGAGTTGACCTGGGAACAATTGTGGCTAAGAAGTGGTTCCACACTCTTAAAAGCCCGAAACTCCCAAACCAGGCGGACACTACCGGATGCAGCTTGAATTCAAACTCAAGACTCCGAACGACCGGGTTACACTAGAGTTTCTCAAGGGAATAATCATGAAGACTGAAAAGTTGACAGACATATTGCCACGTTAATACAATTCAGATGGTCTCCTACTGTTTGAACTCGCTAGACATATTGGTGAAAAAGAATTATATGGACGCATAATTTATTTTGTCACCTCATTAATAAAGAGGAGGAGAGGTGCAAAAATAAATTCGGTAATATTTGTGAGAACCGGTGATTGTCAGCTAGAGATATAAGAGACTTCATAGGAAA
>NC_142953.1:8752593-8767593 GCF_046866305.1 Octopus bimaculoides
GTTTGTGGGTCGCGAGAGGCGCGGTTAGGGATATAAAGGGTGGGTTAAGGGAAGAGAAGGGAGAAAAGAGGAGAATGAAAGAACGTGTGAGAGTGCTGTGGCAAGGGAAGTAATCTCGTTGATTTTGCTGGTTCTGCGCTGACGTCATGTTTCGCTTTCACTTTTGACTTTTGGCCTTTTCTTGCTGAAATTACGAAGTTGTCGACTGGATCATTACTAGGTAAAAAAAAAAACCACACGCAAAAAATAACAAATTAACATTACAACAACGACAACAGCAAAACAAAGAACTGCGAGAAAACTGGCACAAGTCTTTGAAACGAACAGCTTCTAAGAGAATTTCTATCTGCAGACGACCTTCTTTTGATAGCATTCTATCTGCAAGGCATCCAATTATTTGTTGGTCGACTGTTTTGCTAATGCTGCCAAAGACGTCAGCCTAAAAATCTGCTTGAGGAATACTGCGGTCCTATACCAGCCAGCACCTGGACATCAACATGGACACACAAAGCCGCCTTATTAAATGACTCCCCTTTTGCTGCTTTCGCGGATACCCCATAACCTCCTGTCGCCATCCAATTCCTTTATTATTATGAATTTGGATTGGGAGCTTGAATCATAATGAATCCTTCATTAGCTGATTACACAACCAAGGACGCCATCCTTGTGGATACGTTACAGTTACTCACGAGATACTTACTGTTGATCTCCGCTCAGTATCAATGTGAGAAGCACCATTGGCTCCGTTGAGGTCTTCTGCTACCTCTTCACAATCCGCCATGCTGCAGTCCCATGACTTCGCCGCATCCCTGGCAGGGTGATTGAATGGGTGTTATGCCTTACCAAAGCGCAGCCTGTAACTATGCAGGACACAGTCGTCACTCTGTGAGGTATTTTCAAGATACCCGCTTCCTACTATTAAATAACTAAACTCATTCCACCTCCGCTGCACTCGCTTAGTTTGCATTATCAAGTGCCAGAACGAAGTCCCCAACACAAGTTGTAGGAAAATGTGATATTCTAGGCGTAGAGAGCTTCCTTATCAAAGCACAACTGAGTCTGGTTGGCCATGTAGTACGCATAGAAGACACTCAGTTAACTAAACTCACTGTTCCATTATAGAGATACCCTAAAGACCTGCCTAAAACTTGTAAGACAAACCTAAACACATAGGAATAAGAAGCACTGAATAAAGCCGGTAAAGCTCTTGTTACCAAGCTATCTCTTACTTTGAGGCAACCAGGATCAACATCCCCGAAGGCAAAAAGGAGCACTCTGAAGCATCGGGGCCAATCTATAAACCAATTGACGGAGACTACTATTGCAACGTCTGCAGCCGGATCTGAACATCCAGCATTGGTCTGTATTCACAGATGAGACAACGAGGCAAAACGTCAAACAAAAACGATGCGTAGCTGTGTCTTGCTAAACCACTATTCGTCGAAGCAAGAGTCCAGCAGTATGTATGTATGTGTGCATGCATGTATGTGTGTGTATGTATGTATGCATGCTTGTAATGTATATGCACACACACACATATATATATATATATATATATATATATATATATATATATACATAAGCATGTACATATATACACACATACATACAATATTTACATATATATACACACACACGTATATGTATATATGCACATACATACATACATACATACATACACACACGTATTTATATGTGTGTGTGTGTTTGTGTATATCAAGCTCCACTCTAATTGTATAGGAAGTGCTATCAGTTGACAATTTCAAAGAGTCTGATTTAATCAACTAAGGAAAGATAAGTAGTGATGACGGCTTTATGGGTTGAGGGGGAGAAAAGAAAAAAAATGAGATCTTGAACAACTGTAAATATGGCCTACTTGACTCCAAGATATAAAATATGAACCCAAATCACAGAGTTGGGGGCGACTAATTGATGGATACATAGACACACACATACATACATACATCATAATATATACATCATACATACATACATGCATACATACATACATGCATACATACATATATTGTGTGGTAAGAAGCTTACTTCTCAACCACATGGTTTGTGGTTCAGTCCCACTACGTGACAACTAGAGCAAGTGTCTTTTTCTATAGCCTCGGGTTGGCCAAAGCCTTGTAAATGGATTTGGTAGACGGAAACGGAAAGAAGCCGTCATATACAAATATATATATATATATATATATATATATATATATATATATATATATATATATATATATATATATATATATATATATATATGAGCACTCTGTCGGTTACGACAACGAGGGTCCCAGTTGATACGATCAACGGAACAGCCTGCTCATGAAATTAACTTGCAAGTGACTGAGCAATCCAAAGACACGTGTACCCCAATCGTAGTTCTCAGGGAGACTCAGCGTGATACATATGGTGACAAGGCCGGCCCTTTGAAATACAGGTACTACTCATTTTTGCTAGCTGAGTGGACTGGTGCAACGTGAAATAAAGTGTCTTGCTCAAGGACACAACGCATCGCCGGGAATTGAACCCAGGACCTTACGATCCTGAACTGAATGCTCTAACCACTAAGCCACGCGCCTATATATATATATACACAGAGGTGACAGGTAAACAGACACCTCATAAAACATCGTTTCTTGTTTATTTTAACTTGAAAGGGTTTATATCTTTAATTAATTGACATTTCTGTGTTTAAGGTTCTAGATGTGACTGTTTAATCATGCCACGTACAAAATAATCCTTGGAACTGTCCAAATTTCAAAGATGCCGTATTGTGCGTCAATCTGCATAAAATCGCAGAAACCCTAGGATCCCACCTTCTACAGTTAATTGAGTGATTGTACAAGCAATTCACCAGAGAGGGTAAGGAGTCCACATCACCTCGCCTAGGTCCCTCTGACAGGACCCTTCGCTTTGTTAAGAGAAGTGTGGAGGATAATCCTCGTTGCAAGGCCTCTGACAGCAGAACAAGATGTCAGGTATCTCCACACACTTGGCTACTATGGCAGAGCAGCAAGAAGGTAGTCACTGCTTCAACCAATCAATATCAAGTGGAGAAAAAATTGGGCCAGTGAGATGGTGGAGAGGTCACTAGCATTTTGGGGGCACTGTCATTCTCCGATGAGTCCAGATTTGCTATATTTTCTGACAGTGGTGGAGACTCTATGATCAAGAATTTGATGTGAAAAGTTTGCAGCCAACAATGAAACACGGTAGTTATTCTGTGATGGTCTAGGAAGCAATTTGGAGCAACGGTTCATCATAGCTAATGGAGCGTGAGGGAAACATAAACTCAGATGATTATGCGTCCATATTGCAGAAAGGACTCCTAATCTCCAGTGGTGAAATGATTAAAGGAGATTCTTAACTTATGGAAGATGGGGCTCCTTGTCACACGGATAAAAAGTCCCAAGATTGATCGGAAGAGGATGGCATTAAAACGCTTCCATTGTCCAAGTAAGTCACCTGAGATGAACCCTATTGAACACCTCTGGGGAACAATGGACAGGACACTTCGTAAAAAAAAAAAAGAAAGTATCATCAAAGCTAGGCCTTTTGAGATTACTGTATGAAACTTGGCAAGAAATTCTTCAAGAGAATATTCGTCATCTGATCAGTAGGCGCCTTGCACTGCAAAATGCAAAGGGCATGTCTACACTTTTCTTCTATATTTTTATATGAAGGACAAACATCCGAAACGTTATGATTTTTCTCTTCCTTTAAGCATTAAACTGACATAATATTTGTTTAAATAAGTTTGTTAAAACTTGTACCTCATGTAATGTCTACTTTCATTTTGTGTTCATTACTTTCATAAATAGAATCTCGCATGCGCGCGTGCACGCACGTGCGTATTATAATTCTGCTTTGCCATAGCAGGATGTATAACCATTCTTTTATAACTTTGCAGGTTTACAGCTTTGTATCTGTAAAGACGGCATCTTATATCACCGTAAGCTTGTAGCTCTGAACAAAAATGCACAAAAGAAATATAGATTCATGCTAAGAATAAATAGCAAAGGAAAACAAGTTATTTAATTTATTTATGAGCTTACAGCTATTTCCGCAAAGAGAGCGAAGCTTTACTACATCATGCGTTAACGTAATTTAGTATCTTAGTTTCTTCAGAGCGTTATACTTATACATATACCCTGGTTCGCATACACTAGCACACTCATAAATATACACGCGCGCGCACACACACACACACACACACACACGCATACACACCGTGTGTATATTATCCGTACACGCATATATATATATATATATATATATATATATATATATATATATGCATACAACAATTATATTATGTAAGAAGTATTAAAATGTTTCGTTGCACTTATGCGACTCAATACCACTTCATTTTTCTCTTTGTTTATCGCTTCGTTTTTTTCTCTCCTTTCTCTTCCTCATATATACATACGCACGCGTGCACGTGCACACACTGAAACACACACACACACACACACACACGCACACGCACATAGTTGTTAAAGAATGCTCATCTGAAAGAAATAATGTGACTTTTTGTCACGAATCATTTCAAATTTAAATTTTAATCATAATTAATACATACATGCTTGTGAATGAGTGCACACAGACACACACACACACATATATATATATGTATATATATATATATATATATATATACATACACACACAAACACACACACACACAGAGACACCCACACACACACACATAGTCAATAACGAAATAAAGCAGTGCTAGTGTTGAGAAAATTAGCGATCGCACGTACTCAGTGTGTGTGTGTTCTGTTTGTTTGCCGCTTCGGTGCGGTGTGAGAAATACCTTATAACGCTGAATGTTAAAACACCTTTAAAGTCATAGACAGGCCAAACAACTCGCCTCCTATCGACTCCAGGACTGATGGACACCGATGGTTCGCCATTTCCGTGGCTTATCAGCATCACGTATTTATGTCATTGTTTAGTTTTATTTCAAGATTTCTTGTCAATGGAGAAAGAGTCGGTTTCTAACCTAGATCCAAGGCTCCTTCATTGGAATTTCAACATCAACAACAGGGTAGTTTTGTATGTATATATATGTATGTATGTATGTATACGTGCAGATTTGTATGTTTTGTTTTATGTACGTCTTCTCATGCATGTACTTGCATATCTAGGCATGCTCATATATACTTAAATGGTTAAACTTCTGGAAAGTTTTACAGATATTTACACTTCCAGTGATGGATTGGATCTGTAGTCTTCGAATAAGCTTTCTCCTTTCTGGTTTTGAGAAGCCTAATTTCCCAAGATTGGTATTTAGGCAGTGTGTGTGTGTATGTATGTATAATTTTAGTCGGGTCAGTCTCATACTACTCTGAATTTCATCCGTGCCTGCAGTGTGTCTTAAGACTGACCCGAACACTCACTGGCGACATCCAGAGTAGTAACGGACTAACTCAACCAATAACAAATTTTAATCTCTGCTATGGTATTGAGTACTCTTTTTTTTTTCCCCGATAGCTAACACTAAACGTATATGAAACACATTTTCACATCAGAAAATAGCTTTTACGCTGTTTGTATACATGTCTCTAGCTGGCCGAAACAGTCCGTTTTGGAGATGGATGAGTGCGCGAGCGGAAATGACCGCGAAATATCGATATCTGTCACTGTCTTTCATTTCCGGAGCGATTCCGTTTCACCTAGTTTTGAGTTACGTTGTTTTTAAACATAACACATCTTTTAAAATATCCTCTGCTGGACGAAGTGCCTCAGCTTCACATCGTTTAACAACGCTCGTACAATTACGCATGTCATATTGATAATACTTATTTAAGGGGCTCCAAAGCTGCGAGCTGGCAGAATAGTTTGCACCGCAGCCAAGAACTGTAGCGGCATTTCGTCCGTCTTGGCGTTCTGAATTCAAATTCCGCCGAGGTCAACTTTTCCTTTCGGAGTCGATTAGATAAGTACCTGTTGAGGACTGGGGCCGTTATAATCGACTTAGCCCCTACCCTCCAATATTCGAAACCATTATTTAAGGTGTTTCAAGCAAGACAGACAGATATATGGATAGATAGATAGATAGATAGACAGAGTTGTTATAATGACGATGATTATGGGATAGGAGAAATGGAATGAACATATCTGAATAATCAACGCGCAGACACAAAGTGTGTGTCTCTCTCTCTCAAACATACACACAAACACAAACACATATACAGACATACATACCGTTCTGTTAGGCTTCATTTTCCCACACGCACGCACACACACGCACGCACACACACACTCAATGTTTGGTTCTGTACCGTCCTTAATGATTTTCTTAAAGTAAACTCTTTGTGGTTAATAAAGAAATCATCATTATTATTACTATTTCAACTAATATATGCTATATTACTTACCAGAGATAACATCTTGATGTTTGGTGACAAGTCACCTCAAATCTCTGGAATATTTCTAAGGTTGTGCCAGTTGTACCAATTATCACAGGAATAATTATTATCTCAATCTTCCACAATCTCTTCAACTCTCTGGTTAGGCCCTGATAATGCACGTTCTGTTATTTTAATTTCTGTCATCATACGCTTTTGCAAGTGTATGATCTCACAGCGTTTCCTTTGTCCACTACAATCATACCTGCTTTTCTTGCATCAAAATTATCACTTCCTCCATATTAGTCCAGTTTCTCTGGCATATATATTCCTCCTTGGACAGGATGCCGGTTAGTTGTAGGATTATTCTCTTTTGTCAGCTGAGTGGACTGGAGCAACATGGAAATGAAGTGTTTTGCTCAAGAACGTAGCACATTGCCCGATTCAGAAATCGAAATCACAATCTTGCGATCTTGAGTCCAGCACCTTAAACATGCCCCCCCCCCCCGCGCTTCAAAATTATGGTCAGTCTTTATGATTAAATCCCATAAATTATAAGAATAATTTATGGGAATCATTCTTATTCTCTATTATAGAGTTGGATTCATATTCATACCACTTTCCAGCTACTTTGAATTCACACCTGGTTAATATCCCAATGTACCTTATTACCTACACAGTCATGCTACACTTATACTCTTTTTGTGTTAGTTTATGGCATTCATTCAAGAGATGGTTAGAACTTTCATTCCCTTTCACACTTTTTCTGTATTTGCTCTCTGACTGAATTTTATCAATCTTTGCCGTTATCAAATTCGTTTTAATAGCTTGTTCCTGAGAGGTTATAATTTGCATTTTTGTTTCTCATATCAGTTTTCCGTTCATATGTATGTCTGTTTGTATGTATGTATGTATGTATGTATGTATGTATGTATGCATGTATGTATGTATGTATGTACATATGCATGTATGTACATATGTATGTACATATGTACGTATGTACGTATGTATGTACATATGTATGCATGTATGTACGTATGAATGTATGCATGCATGTACGCACGTATGTCTGTCTTTATTATGTATGTGTGTATGTAAGTATGTACGTATGTATGCATGCCTGTATGTATGTATGGATGCATTGTATGCATGTATACATGTATGAATGAATGAGGGCGCGTGGTTTAGTCTTTAGAATGTGGCACCTATTCGTCGAAGGATGTCTCCTTGTCTTTATTTATTCTTTACTTTATATCTGTTCTTTCATTACAGCGTGAATCAGCATATATCGTTGAAAAAATATCGAATAACAAGAGTCGTACGTTATTATACAGTCATATTAAGCAATAACGAGCATAAATTGTACAGCCATCTTCATCTTCCTTCAACTCTTCTTTTTCCTCTTCCTTCTCCTCTTCTCATTATTATTATTATTATTATTATTGTTGTTGTTGTTGTTGTTGTTGTTGTTGTTGTTGTTGTTGTTGTTGTTGTTGTTGTTGTTGTTGTTGTTGTTGTTGTTGTTGTTGTTGTTGTTGTTGATGATGATGTTATTATACAGCAGAATGATGAGAACCAGAGAAGCACAAAATAAATAAATATATAAACAATAACTACAACAGCAACAACAATAATAATAACAACCAGAAGAACAGCAACAGCAACAACAACAACAACAACAATAATAACAACTTTAGTATTCGCAGTAATCATAGTTGTAATGGTAATAATAAAGATAGCAATTTATCACAATGAAAATGGTTCTGGAGTTATATATGTGACATGTGATATTTTTATTGGAACATAATTAGCCATTAGATATCAGATAATTCAACATGTTATCAACTGTTTAACAATATTATCAAGGGAGAGGTTTATCGTGTTTGAGTAGTCGTAAAGATGAACGTCTTAAAATGGCGCATATACATAAACACATTCTATCTATGTGTGTGTGTTTGTAATTATGTATGTATGTATGGATGGATGAATGGATGAACGGATGTGTGCATGTATGTATGTATAATTCTGCCAATGCTGTATATAATTATACTATGTGCTGGACGCAAACCTGGTGATATATTGCCTAGTATTTGGTAAATAATGTATTCCTGCGGCGAGCGAATTGAATTCGAAAGAATTATTGATTCCTTTGTAGGAAGACAAACATGGCCGTAAATTTATAGACGAAAGAGAGGGGGAGAAAGAGAAAGAGAGAGTAAGAGAGGGATAGAGAAGAGGGGTTTCACATGGCTTTGGCGTTAAGTAAATGGAAGAAACACTACAGATTTGTGTGAATGGTGGAATTTGTGCAAGACACGGACGTTTATATGTATTCACTCGACCTATTCAATGCAGAGGTCACGTCTCTTTGAGCAAGTATCAATCTCAGTCACAATTCTACCTTCTCCCTCACTCCTTTCTCACTCCACCCGTCCTACTTAAATCTGTATAATAATATATGTTGATTTATGATTAAAATTTCAGGAGAAGATTGCCGTTCTGACAAATGGATTGTTCGCTATTTGAGCCTAACGAGGTCTTATCAGCTTCGGTTCTCTAATACCAAACACGTACCTATCGTAACTCCATTGTATTTCATGATGATGAGGAAGAGGAGATGAGGAGCAGGAAGAGGAGGAGGAGGAGGACAAGGATGAAGACAACGATGGTGGCGGCGGAGACGGCGATTATGTCAACAACGTTGACGGCAGCGATGATGAAAACGACGATTTTGATGACGCCGCCGCTAATAATGATGAGGGGATGGAGATGATGATTACGACGACGACGATGATGATTTCTGTCTCATTACTCTCTGTGCAGTCAACTGCTCAATGTCATATTTGTCTGAGGTGGACACTTTGAAGACCAGCAACCGCTTCTCAGAGTTTCAGGGGCAAACAACCCGGTCACATCTCACCATTGCTACAGAAATGATCGAACACTTCTTTGGAAAGATCACATTCCTCTTCATATAACGGTGCCCCAGCATGGCCACGACCCGCCAACCGAAAAAGTATCTCTTCGCAGTCCACGTTTAGTGTTACGTTCTAAAGCTGCGCGCTTTAAAAGCCGCATCATGCAGACGTAGCTGTCGGGCGTTGGTCGTTGTACAGGGTGATTACAAAGTAACTCCCTATTTTAAAATACCTATAAATTATTTATTAATTGTGATTTTGTATTTTTTATATATCAAAAAAATATAGCGGCGTATGTACACTTTGGTCTCTTATATGTAAGTGTATATATATATATATATATGTGTGTGTGTGTGTGTGTGTGTGTGTGTGTGTGTGTGTGTGTGTGTGTGTGTGTGTGTGTGTGTGTGTGTGTGTGTGTGTGTGTCTGTGTCTGTGCGTGTGTGACTGTGTGTAATGTTGATTTCTGGATCACTCAAGGTATTTCAGTATGACATGCTTTTACAAAGGGCAGTTTAGCATCGACTTCGATAATTAAGCACTTGGCTAAGATTCATTGTCTGATTAAGTAAATAACCATTGAAACTTCGAAGCCACTCTTTCCTTATGTGTGTGTGTGTGTGTGTGTGTAAATATATATTATGCTGTGTCGAAAATTTTGCTATATTTTGTAACTTTATTCGTCAATTTAAAGCAAAAGCAGTCCAGCATTCAAACTAGAGGCGATCGTGTTGCACGGTCTGAAGCCACATATCTTCTAGTTATTTGATCCCACACTGTTACCAGTTTGTCTTTCGTGGTGAAGAACTCCTACATTAAATATATATATATATATAGAACGATAGGGTTATTAAGACTTACATCCATCATTTCGAATTTCTGTGTCAACGATATGATCATCGCCGCACTGCTTCAGCTGCACTGAACCTCATTACTTACAAAACAAAACAGGACTTGCAACAGCTGAAGAAGTGCAGGGATCATCGTAACGTTCATACAGAAACTTGAAGTTCTGCATATAAGTCTTTATATCTGTAGCATTCAATAAATATAGTCGTCTGCTTCCTACGATGTTTAGGTCTATCTCTTTTCTCGTCACATGTGACTTGTGAATGTATACAGACGCACGAACACACACACATGCACACACATATAAATTCTTACATATAAATGTATGTGTGTGTGTGCACATTTGTTTGTGTGTATGTGTTTGAACACTCTACGTGTTCGGGAAACAATATATCTTACAATGAACCGCCATAAAAAGATTAACAAAATGGCCGCTATTTTCCTCTTTCTTTCTTAAATCGAAAAAGCTACTTAACAAAATCAGTCATATTCACATCAAACATGGCGGCATCAAATCTTATCTAGGTTTATGTATTTGTACGTGATGTTAATTTCGTTTTGTGTGTTTTTGAATGTAATGTAGCTTGTGTGTGTGTGTGTGTGTATGCGTGCGTGTGTGTGTTCAAATAACAGTCAGTCTATCTATCTTTATGTATATGTGTGTGTGGGTGTATGTGTGTAAACATATATATCCTTATATATATATATATATATATATATATATATATATATATATATATATATATATATATATATATATATACATACATACATATTTACACATATATACATATGTACACGCACACAGATATGTATGAGCATGCAAATATATGTGTGGTGTGTGTGTGTTTGTATGTGTATGATAGCTGAAAGACATCACGTCTGCCTCGTAGTTTTCTATGCAATTCGTTGATTCAGTTAAAAATGTTATATCTGACAATGTTGGCTCTGATTGAATTACAGTGTGGCAATGTGGAGAGAGGAAGACAGATAGAGTGCATAAGAAAGAGGTGGAGGTAAGTGTAGAGCAAAAGAAAGTCTGTGTAGAGAGTATAAGGGTGAGTTGGAAGGGGAGTGAGACTTTGAATGAGTGAAGGATATGGTTGGAGAGAGGGAGAGGAAAGGATAGCAATAATAACTATATAATAATATATAACTGGAATTTGGAGATTGAGATGGAGATAGTTTGAGTGGAGAGAAAGAGAGAGGGAGGGAATGAATGGAAGAAGAAGGTGTGAGAGAAGTATAGAAAAGGAATGTGGAAATGAGGGGAGAGGTGAGAGGTAAAGGAGAAAGAGCAAGGCAGAAGAGGTGAAAGAGGAGAATGATATTGAGCGAACAAGTACAAGGAGAAGCAAGTAAGAGAGAGAGAGGTGGCGATAGAATGTATGTGGAATATGGATTTGGTAGGTGGAAACTGAAAGAAGTCCGTGGTATTTATACACACATGCGCGCTCATACGCGCATACACACTCACACGCAGACACACATACTCCCTCGTACGCACACAACTCACACTTTTCACCTCGTCTCTCGCCCCTCACGACGAAATCAATCGCCAGCCACTAACCAGCTCGTGATTAACGCCCTTATGCATACATCACACGCATAAACACAAGCGCACACATTGGCCATCTTCGCACTCTCTTGTCCCCAAAAACACTTTCTCTGCCTCTTTCCACTTCTGGTCACTTCAGCCATGTAACTACACATGTGCTGTTGGTGATATTTTTCCTTCTCTGGACTTTTCCGTTCTCCTTTCTGATGAAGAGCTACGCTCGAATTGTCAAAAAACCCTGTCTTTTTACCAAGCGTCAAACCAATACATTCGATGTGCATGTCCTCTTATTGTTGTTGTTATTGTAATATCTGAAGTTCGATTATTCAATTTGTGTGTGTGTGTGTGTGTGTGTGTGTGTGTGTGTGTGTGTGTGTGTGTGTGTGTGTGTGTGTGTGTATCTAATCGACTGGTCCCCTCCCCCAAAATTTCGGGCCTAGAGTAACTGTCCTTTGGGGTTCAATCGCAATGCTCAGTCAGCCCAGGACTGAAGCGCCATCTAAAGTAGGCACGGTTTCATTAACACTTTGTAGGTAGAATTGGCTGAGGAAGATGCGTGGAAGCCCGTGGTATGTGTGTGTTTGTGTTCATGTCATCATGTGTAAATCGGCGCTGCGTCTCTTAATATCAAGAAGTTACTAAAACATTCCGTTAATAGAGAACGTTAAAATCTGTATGCACTTGAAAAGGCAATCGATGTGGTCCGCTTGAAGGGGTTGCTCCAGCATGACTGCAGACATAATGAGTGGAATCAGTTACAGAGTTGATAAATAGATTGCTAGACAGACATGGATGCATGTACGTATGTACATATATATGCATATATATATATATATATATATATATATATATATATATATATATATATATATATATATATATATATATATATATGTGTGTGTGTGTGTGTGTATACGTATATATATGTTTGTGTATATATATGCTGGCATATATATACATACATATATATATATATATATATATATATATATATACACACATATACATTCATTCATACATACATATATGCGTATGTGTGTGTGTGTGTGTATGCATCTATCTCTTTTTCTCTTTTGCTCTCTCACCATTCCCTCTTTGTGTGTGTGCGTATATATGTATGTATGTATGTATAAACACCCTACACGCACACATACACATATATTTGCAGAATGGGCGAGAGAGAAAGAGAGAGAGAGAAGCAAGGAGAAGACAATGAAAAAGAAGTACAAACCTAAAGAAAACTCATTTTTAAAGTGGAAATGATTGTCCGCCAGCTAGTAAGCTACAAAATCAACGAGAGCCAAGTGCACCACATGTAAGCTATGCACCTTTATTATGAAAGGCATACAAAAAATAAACCATGCAGTATTTCGTAATGATGTATTTGAAAGCTAAGAAGTATTCTTCGTTGATTATCAATAGATATTTCGCATTCATTGCATAGCTTCTTGTTGTAATATGGGCAAACTGGCGATACGCTTGTTACCAATTGACTGGGGCAGACGATAGCAATGTCGTTATGTAAATTGGTGTGTAATTTTGTTTGGGAGCGTGAGAATAAAGAGTATGTGAGCAAAATTTTGTGAATTTTTTATTTTTGTGAATGTGTGTAAATTAAGTATTGTGAGTGAGTGTTTGTGTGTCTGTGTCTGTGTTTTATACTCTGCGTTAGTATGTGAGAGAGAGTGATGCTTTCCTGTATGTATGTGTATACGTATGTCTGAGTGAGTTCATGCTCAAGTATATGTATGTTGTTTCCATGATGAGTGTGTTTCTAAGAGGATGTAAGCATATATAATGTAGGAAGTTAACCACTCAAAAATTTAAATTCTACAGTTAGAGGCACATACAAACGCACACATACACACACCTACGAAAGTACACACATACACACACAAGCTGACTGGTAAATACACAAACGTAGAAACAGACACACATGCACACACACACACACACACACACACACACACACACAACTACATATGCACATAGATAGACATGTACATAAATACACGCACAAAACTAGAAACACAAATACACACATAAATGCACAAACGTATGTTGGGATACTGTCGCTCAATGCTGAACTTGCATCTATCTACACATTTATGCACAGGCCTAAGCAAGACTTTTTCAGGGAGACTGGCAGCTCTCCATATATGTAATTCTTCTCAAGATCGGTCCCAAACTTGAACCGATATAGCCTGGCACCACAAGAGTCATCACAGACGTTGGTGTCAGATCGCAAAGAGATTAAATTCTACAAGACATTATCAGTATCTCATACGTGCGTGTATACTTTAAACACCAGGAGCTGCGGTTCTTTGTCTAGGAAAACCCTTTCAAGACGTACAGTGTTGAAAAACACATTATAGTTCAGAGCTAGGCGAAACGAAATTTCTCCAGAAGAGATCACTAAAGTGAACAAAACATATTCCGCTGTATTTGCAGCTTCTCATCAATGCCGCGTACTCGTGTCACTTTGGAAACAAGATCGAAATCTCTAGTCTGAAGTATACACGGATAGTGCATAAACCGTTTGTTGATTTGCAATGGCGTTACATATGTAGAATAAATTCAAATTATGCAGCAGAAGCACCCCTGTAATGTAAACACTACCAATACCGCATGCTTAATATACATTGGCTGTTTCAACGTCAGGAGCTGCAGTTTATCGTTGGGGGAAAAATCCTTTAATGACGTATAGTGTTAAAAAACACAATATATGAGAGCTAGAAGTAATCCTGTCAGCGGCAGGTACGTATTTCGATGTATTTGCAGCTTGTCAATGCTGCGTACTCGAGTAACGCCCGAAACAAAATCGAAATTCCTCGCCTGAAGTATACACTGATATGAACTATTTGCTGATTAGAAGTGACGACGCCTAAATAGAATAAATTCAGATTATGCAGTAGACGCAGTTTTATAATGTCAACATTGCGTTGCTACATACGCACAAGTACAAGTACGGGTTAAAGAAGACCTCTATGCTAATGCTTATTCCGTCGAAAAACAAAGAACAAAACACCTAAGGAATTGCCTTAGCCAAGACATCCAGGTTTCAACTGAAGCTTCAGAAAGAAACATTAGGAATGTGAGGATAAAAGAAGCTATTTTTAATTGGCAAGCACAACACACGTGTTAACAACAGATCCGAATTGCACTCAGCTAATTAGCTGCTGTAGTTACGAAAACAACCTTTCACATATATACACACACACATACTACGGAACAGAGAAGTCAGCAATCAACGCATTCTCTCTGTAAATTTCCTGACGAAGGGGCTGCTATTGAAATGACTTGCCTTGTTGTTTTG
>NC_142953.1:8770093-8772593 GCF_046866305.1 Octopus bimaculoides
TCTACCGAAATGTTCAGAGAAAGCGATCCTGGAGTAAACGACATGAGCCACCCTTAGCCGCCCCAAAAGCGGGTCTTCACCCTAAAAAAGTTTTTCCTTGTGTCTGGTGGGATTCGAATGAACTGGAGCAATGTAAAATAAAGCGTCTTGCTCAAGAATACAACACACAGCCATGGGCCCGGGAACAGGGGGTGCAGGTGGTGCAAGTGCACCCCCTAGAATTTTTGCGGAGTGCAGAACCAAAATTTGCAGCCCTACTTATTTTACTCAGGTTTACAAAACCGTGAATAAAAAAGTGATGTGTAAAAAGTACCTTGAAGTTAGGTTCCTTCTCAAAGAACAAATCACAAAAATAAATAACAGAAAAAAAAAAACAAGACCAAATTTGTAAAAAAATTTGGACCTGGGTTTGCACCCCCTAAGCAAATTTCGTTCCTGAGCCACTGCACACAGCCCGATCCGGGAATCGAACTCACTATCTCACGATTATGAGCCCGATGTTCTAACCACTGAACCATGTCTTCACACACACACGCATACACACACATATGTGCATACATATATATATATATATATATATATATATATATATATATGTATATATATATCTGTGTGTGTGTGTGTGTGTGTGTGTGCGTATGTATATTACGTATGTATGTGTTTGTGTTTGTTCTCTATATTTTAATGAAATAAGCTGTAGTGGTGAGAGAACTATTTCACTATTTTTTTCTATTTCTCTCCCCTTTTCTCGTCTTCTCCCCCCACCCCCACCCCCTCTCTCCTTCCTAGTTTCCTTCTTCGCCCCTTCCTTGCCGCCCGTTTGCTCCTTTGTTATTATCGCTTGCAATTCCTGCTGGCAACTCTTCCAACTAACTTCATTAAAACCCAATTTTCCTATCATCATCTGAGTAAATTTTTAAAGCGACATCGTTTAAGCGATGATTTCAAATTTTGCCTCGTGCACTTCTCCTTTTTTTTTTTTTTTTTTCCTATTGCAGTTCCCTATTTGGTTTTTTTTTTGTTTTATTTTTCAGTTCTGGATTTTTTTTTTTTTTTAAACTTTTTTCTTTGTTGTTTCCTTTTGTTTCAAAAATGGAGTAGCAAGAAGGATGAAGGGAAAATAAAGGGAGGAGGAGGAAGAAGAAGAAGAAGAAGAAGAAGAAGAAGAAGAAGAAGAAGAAGAAGAAGAAATGGAAGGAGGAAAATGGGTTGGATAGGGGGTGGGAAAGTGAGTGAGGTGGAATAGAGAGGAAATGGAGGGGGTGAAACTAAAGGGAGCTGGAAGAAGAGGAATAGAAAATTAGGGGGGAGGGGAATAGAGAGAGAATGATAATAATGATGAAGAAAAAGAAATAAAAGAAGAGGAATATGGGGATGGAGAAGAGAAAGGAAAAGTAGGTAGCAGTAGAAGCAGCAGTACGAGTAGTAGTAGAAGCAGCAATAGTATTGGTTGTGCAAGAAGAAGAAGAAGGATTTAATAAGAGGGAAAAGTCAGAAGGAAAATGTAGTAGGGGAAAGAAAGAGAAAAAAAGACAAGGAGATGAAGACATAAACAGCAAGAGACAGGAAGACAAATAAGAAAGACAAAAGCAAACGAGAGAGAGAGAGAGAGAGAGGTGGGGAGGAGAAAGAAACATTTTATTATATTGTCTATGATGTTGGCAATATTTTAATAGAATCAAGATTATTTCCCACTGAGGAAGTTACTGTCTTGATAACTTAATGACAACGTTTATTGTAATTACAATGACAAGAAAAGAGAAGAAAAAAAAACGTCGGTCTTTATTTCATAAATAATTGTCCAAAGGTGTTTAATTATATGCTTGGCGTTCGGTGTTCAAATTCTGCTGAGGTTAGATTTTGTTCCTTCATCCTTCCGGCCCAGCGGGAGTCGATAAATTAAGCATCGGTTGCTCGTATGACTGCATGAATAAACATAAAGGAGTGTACTTCGCAACTACATAGTTCCGGATTTGATCGGGGTAAACGTGTTCTATTAAAACCTCGGCTCGGACAAATAGATCCTGCCGATCGAAATCTATTACACGAACATTATTTAGAAACCCATCATAAATATACATATGTACCTCTCTATCTATCTATCTACCTCTCTATCTATCTATCTATCTATCTATCTATCTATCTATCTATCTATTTATTTGTCTGTCTGTCTGTCTGTCTTTCTATCTATCTGTCTGTCTGTCTGTCTGTCTCTGCATCGTCTCAGTTCGTCTCCAGTTCGATGCGGAGACGTGATGTCAATAAGCCACAAAGATGGCGAAGGAACCAAGTTGTCTCGCCTGTCTATGACTTTCAATTGTTTTAACACCCAGTGTTATGAGGTAGTGATCCACACAGCGCTGTGCCACAGCAAACCGTCGAACAAGTAAAGCACATACATTGAGTATGCGCGGTCGATAACGTGTGTATATTCGTACGTGCGCGCACGTGTGTGTGTGTGTGTACACAAGGGTGTGCTGAAAAGTTCCTGGCTTTAAGA
>NC_142953.1:8777593-8805093 GCF_046866305.1 Octopus bimaculoides
AAAACTGCATAACTAATGGGGACATTCTAAAGAGAGACAACAGGAGACCGCTTAGCGACATCACTACTGGAAGAAGATTGAAAGTAACAGGTCATACACTTTGTTTACCAGAACACCCTTCTAAAAGATCTTTCAAATGAATATCGCCGGAGAAAGACAAAAATATATAAAGACCGGAAACTATATGGCACAGAACATTTATAACCAGCATGAGAGATGCCAATATAACATGGCCGGATGTAGAGACAACCACAGCCAACAGAAACCAGTGGCATCAAATTACTGTCCAGTACTTGAGAGCAACAGGAAGGACTGATACTGATTCCGCTGAAGGTATTTTGAGCGATAGACATCTACGTCAGCAGTTACGTATTGACGTGTTTGCAGGTTTGCTCCGTGTGTTGTTTTCATGTATATTTTGGCATTGTGTTCCGGATTGCGCTGTTTGTGAGTCAAACGCAATATCATTCAATACGGCATTATAATTAATGGGTGGTTTGAGAGCGACAGTTGCAAAATAATAATAATAATTTCTACAATAGGCACAAGGCCTGAAATTTTGTGGGGAAGCGAAGCTAGTCGATTACATCGATTCTAATACTTGACTGGTATAAATCTCATCGACCCCGAAACGAGGAAAGGCAAAGTCAACCTCTGTGGAATTTGAACTCAGAACGTAAAAACAGACGAAATGCCGCTAAGTATTTTGTGGTATTTTGTCCGTCTTCAACAACAACAACAACAGTAATAATAATAATGGTTTCAAATTTTGGCACAAGGCCAGCACGTTCGGGAAAAAGGGAGTAAGTCGATTACATCGACCCCAGTGCTTATCTGGTGCTTCGTTTTATCGATCATGAAAGGATGAAAGGCAAAGTCGATCTCGGTGGAATTTGAACTCAGAACATATATGTACACAAACATATTTGTATGTATGAGTGTGTGTGTGTGTGTGCGTGCACGTGTGCATGACTTTAAACTGCAGCTGTTTGTGAGCCTGCTTCGGGAGTTCCAGAGTTTCGGGGAGTATGAAACTCCCTTATAGTCATTATTGTTCCCAGCTTTACTCTGACCTGGAGTAGTAGTATCTTCTAGGGTTCCAGTTATGGATATATATTAGCATGCAAGAGCTTGCCTATATATGCCTGTGAAGACTGGGTCTGGCGAAATCCACGAAAGAAAACTTCATATTTCAACTGCTGCAGCAGCGCATTGTGGAGAGCAGAGAGTGAGATGAGACAAGGGGTCTAGGTTATCCATTGCATCCGTCTCCTTCCCTAGTCGTCTTGCCACTGGACCGAGGAATGTCATGGGCAAGAGAATGAGGTATCGGTGTGCAAAGTCACTGAGCAGGTCGCCAGTCATCCTTAAGGATGGACTAGATGCTCCTCGTCGTTCCGACGGACGAACAAGCATTCACAAACCAACAAGTATTCATATACTTCTATAAACACATACCGTTTGTAATATACAAAACTAACAAAACCTCTTTTTCTCTCACCAAGTCCCAGTAAAACCCGTAATACTTAAAAATAGTTTCTCAGGAGGTGCAACTCTAGATTCTCTTCAAAGACTGAAAGATGTTGTCCCATGAGGAATGAAAAGAGGATGTTTGTACTGCAGCAATATGATAACAACGCTGTGTGAGATTAGATAAAGGACGATGACAGTGGATGAGATTTAGATAAGAGGTATTGTATGTTCTTAACGTTTACATATGTATGTGTGTAAGTGCGTGTGTGAGAGTGTGTATATGAATGTGTGTATGAATGTGTGTGAGCCTGTATGTGTAAGAATGTGTGTGTGTGTGGGTGTATGAATAAATAAATGTATGAGAATGATTGAGTGTGTGTGTATGTGTGTTTGTATGTTTGCGTGTCTATTTGTGTTTGAGTGTGTGTGTGTTTTTATGAATTTCAGTGAGTGTGCGCACCTATGTGTGAGTGTATGTGTGTATGTAAATTTGCATGTGTGAGTGTGTGTGTATGTGAGAGAGTGTGTGTGTATGTGAGAGAGTGTGCGTAAGTGTATGCGGGCGTATGTGTGTGTGCCTGTGTATGAGTCAGTGTATAAGTCTGTGAGTGCGTATGTATGTGTGTCAGTGAGCACCTCTGTGTGCGTGTGTGTGTGTCTATCTGTGTGTGTGTGTGTGTGTGTGTGGGTATGTGTGTCTGCTAATGCGAATAATTTGATAAGAATGTAAGTTTTATTAGATAAGAGCAATTGCTTACGAGATGGACTTATCTCTTAGCAATTGCTCTTATCTACAATAACCCAACCTTATCAAGTGATTATTTATATATGTCTAGGTGGATGTGTTTGTGCACGCAGGCATATAGAGGTAGGTGTGATTGTGCATACATGTATGCATATATGTATGTATGTGTGTATGTATGTATGTATGTATGTATGTGTGTGTGTGTATATAGGTAGGTAGATATTTATGTATCTATATGTGTGTGTATATGTATATATATATATATATATATATATATATATATATATATATATATATATATGTATATGTACATATGTGTATATGTATGTATATGTGTGTATATATATGTATATGTGTATGTGTGTGTGTGTGTGTGTGTGTGTGTAGATAGATACAAAGATAGATATACACCAACAGCAGTTAAGTAATGAAGTACTGAAGTATTCAATACAAATTTTGAGTGTAGCAGTTTATTGAGGCTTCCCTCTCTTCTTCGCTGTCTGTCTACCTCTCCCCTCTCTCTCTCTCTCTCTCTATATATATATATATGTACATATTTATTTATATATACATATATATTCCTTTATATATATATATATATATATATATATATATATATATATATATATATATATATATATATATATATATATATATATAGATAGATAGACATAGAGATATATTTGTTTATATATGTCATTGTTTAGTTTCATCTCAAGTATATATGTACGTAGGTATGTAGATCTGGTATCTGACAGTCCGGCATACTCAACAGTCCGGCATACTCAACAGTCCGGCACTTTTCTTTCTGTGCTCTAGTCTTCTCGATAAGCACTTTCGTTGGTCGCCGACGTCAACCTGTCATTGTTTAGATTCATGTTGAATAGAATAGTAGCCAGCACTCAATTGTATGTGGCTTTATCTACTTATCGCCGTCCATTAGAGAAAGTGCCATCCACTGTTCCGTTGCTAAGAGCAACAACTTCGGAAAATGTGTGAAAAGAAAGCTCACAGCTCTCACTTTAACCACATAAACTGTAATAACTCAGGGTTTGAATGGGGTGAAATTATGAACATTATTGCGCGAGAATATATCATAGCTTCTTTTAACAGTGTATGTTTTCTACAATAAGTACAAGACCTGAAATTTTGTATTAGTATCCAAACAATGGATTGACCTTTCTACGACCACCGAAAGTCTTCGGAGATCAGGTGTTTCTCATTAATCTCCCAACATAGAGATAAAACACAAAGCATCAGACATTCGTCTGGCAAGCAATACGTGTGTGGAGATATATATATATATATATATATATATATATATATATATATAGGGGGAGAATTCACAAAAAAACAAAAACAAAAGACGAAGACAGGTGAAGTAGACAACAAATAGATGTATTAGTTTAACGCTCGGGAATTGAAAAAGTCTTTAACGTTTTGAGCCTACGCTCTTCAACAGAAAAGGAATACAGAAACAAGGAGAGAAAATATGTGTGTAGTGGTCAGCGATCTATCATGGCGAATGATATATATATAATAACATATATATATATATATATATATATATAGGGGAGGGGAGAGAATTCACAAAAAAGCAAAAGACGAAGACACGTGGTGTAGACAACAAGCAGATGTATGAGTATAACGCTCGGGAAGTGAAAAAGTCTTTAACGTTTCGAGCCTACGCTCTTCCACAGAAAGGAACACAGAAAGAAACAAGGAGAGAAAATAAAGAATGTGTAGTGGCTAGCGATCTACGCACAAACTTTTGTGTTCGACAGGCTTCAGTACAGTTATCAATCTAACACGTTCTACAGTTCCACTCACAGACTACATGTCATCCCAAGGCTAGAATAAAAGAGAAGACGTTTTGCCTAAGTCGCTCGCTGTATAATGGACCCGATCCTTATATGAGTATGTGATTACAAAGCGGAGCTTTCCTAACAACGCAGCCGTACCCACAGGCAGTACTTAATTGAGAACAAAGTTGTTGAAGTATCAAAAGCTGTGTAGCACTTGACAGTACTTGACCAATAAAATCTTGTCAAGTGTTAGCAATGAGAAAACACTCGGGTTCAACTTTATTCACCGCACCGTTGACGTTATAGCTTCAATAGGGTTTTTCCTGATCGTCAAATTAAGGTCGGTGGTAGAACAAGAACAACAACAACAACAGCAATAATAATAATAATAATAATAATAACAACAACAACAGCAACAGGGAATATGAGATGAATAGGGCGATTGTATGAACAAAAATAGACAAATTAAATCAAATTCATGTGCATGTACATACATAAACGCATACATACACATAAACTCACACACACACACACACATATATATGCATATGTGTGTGTGTGTAATTAAGTTTATACGTGTGTGCATATGCTTGTATGTACGTATCTATGTGTGTGTGTATATATATATATATATATACTCACAAATACACACACATATATTCATATACTCGCACACATATACATACACACACTGATGCGCATGTGCACACACACATATTTACTCACACACTGATGCGCATGTGCACACACACTCACACAAACGCACGCACACATATACACAGGCTCAGAATGTCTCGAGTTGATATAGAGAGAAGTGAAGGCAGCTATTTAAGACATGACTTCCGGTTTCGCTCTTGAACTGCACTGTACCCACGACACTTATGAGATGAGGTCTTCTGTGTGTGTGTACGTGTGTTTTGTGTGTATGTGAGTGAGTGTAAGTGTATGTGTCTTTGTCTGTGAGTCTGTATTTGAATGTGTGTGCATGTCCTTGTGTGTGAGTGTGTATATGCACGTGTGTGTGCATGTATGCACGTGTATTCGCATGTGTGTCTCTCTACGCGCACCTCTGTGTCTTGTGAACTACGTCTTCCATTTTCTAATGTTGCGTTTCATTTATGAAGATCTTTCACACTTTGGTTATTCCAGTTAGTGAACGAGATAAAGCAGCCATTCCTTCTTCCAGACACCCCTACTGTCATAAGTTTATGTTCCACCGTTTTGGATAATTTAGGCATTGATAATCTATGTATAATATCGGATCTTTTAGGTTGCATTACTCTAGCAATCGGAGAGGGGCTCTACTGTGAGAAGAAGCTTGCTATTTGAAAGTGTTTTACAACTTAAAGGTATCTTGTAGCTTGAACTTGCCTTACTGTGTAAAGTAGGCTTATACTGTGAAGGAAGTCATAGATCTTCTATCTTTTTTTAATCTTTTACTTGTTTCAGGCCATGCTGGGGCACAGCCTTGACGAATCTTAGTCGAATGAATGGATCCCAGCACTTGGTTTTCTTTTTTCTTTCTTTCTTTCTTTCTTTTTTTTTTTTTGTAAAGCCTGGTACTTAGTCTATCGGTTTCTTTTGCCGAACCGCTAGGTACATAAACACACCAACACCAGTTGTTAAGCAGTAGTGGGCGACTAACACAGACACGAACACGCGCGCGCGACGGGCTTCTTTCAGAAAGATGAGGACCATCTAGGTATCCTTAAAGAAATGAAGGATAGCTGATGATTTAAACAAAGTGGTGACTTTGTTTAAAATGAAGTAGAATTATATACTGACTGTTTCACTCTCTTGTCCGTGACCATCTTGAATCCAGTGGCAAGAGCAAGTCAATGTGACGGGGGATGGAGACAGAAGCAGTGGATGACCAAGATGTCTTAACTTACCTCATCTTGCTCTCTGCATCCCTTAATGCGTTGCTGCAGCCACCTTCCCCTTCATTGAACTACAAAGGTTTCTTCTTCCGCAGAGTCCACCAGATCTAATCTTCACATATGTGTAGGTAAACGAGCCCTTATATGCTAATTAACCCTAATTAAACCATAACTAGGACCCTAACATGTGCTACTACTCCGGGTCAGAGGAGACCTGGGGACAATAGTTATTCCACGCTGTTCAATATCCTGGAACACTCGACCAGGGCCCCAGTAGACGGATGCAATTTAAAATCATATCCAAGCCCAGGAGACTATTCTAAGAATACTATTAATTAATATGAGAGGATGGTCTCGAATGGAATGCTTATCATCATAAGCATTCCCCAAAGGATTGACCTAGGGCTAGACATCATCACCACCACCACCACCACCACAACAACAACAACAACAGTAAGATCACTTGTTGTGGTGGAGTGTTTGTTTCTTTGGGTTTAACTTCACAAAATAAAGATCAAAGGGCGAATATTTTCTTTCAAATATTTACTTATCACCAACGAAACATCGTCCAGACACTATTGATCATTTAGGTGTATAGAAGTGCGTGCGTGTGTATATGTGTGTGCATGTGTGTGTGTGTGTGTGTGTGAGAGAGAGAGAGAGAGAGAGAGAGAGAGAGAGAGAGAGAGAGAAAGCGGGTTTTTGAGTAAATGTGTGAGTGTATATAGATATAATGTGTATGTAATGAGATACATAATTAGTCATCGGGTATATAATATTGAATAGATTAAGGTTTGTTATTTTTTTGTGTGTGAGAAAGAATGAATGCGTGCCAAGTGTGAAGGGGGTATCCGCCTGTTTGTCTATGTATCTACTTTATCTATCTATCTATCTATCTATCTATCTATCTATCTATCTGTTTGTCTATTTATCTAATTGCCATTTATGTATGAATATATTTATATGCGTGTGTGTGTATGTATGTATGTATGCGTCCATATGTATGCATACATACATATATATACATGCATACGTACATACATGTCAAGTTACTCTTAGTGTTACTAGTGGCATGTAACTCAGTGCAACCTGCCGTATGGTAAGGATCGTCGGCCACTAAACCGACAACCCTAGCAATTTTGCTTGGTTAAAGAGGATGGTTTTCTTTGGACAATCTGTAGAACGAAAAACTAAAACCCTGTCAAAGGACGGATAAACTCAGTAGAATCAACGGCCATCTAAACGCTTGGGAGTTAAAGACCTCTAGTTTTTAGTTAAACATTTATCTAGAAGGAATTTCTGAAATGACACCTGCTTCATTGCGAATCGGGAGATATAGCTCTTGCTTCTTTCTGGATTACTCGGCTTTGTAGATAAGACTGTTAGCAGTGCTGTGTTTGCTGCTATTGACCTTAACATTTCAGTCCGGGCATTGCTGACAGCCATTGTCTTAAACATCTAGGACAAGATAATTCATCAGTTGTGATCATACTCGTCTACTAGTTGGCAGCTGCCATGTATGCATGTCTCAATATCGCCTGATGGTCTGATGGTCTGATGTTCTGATGGTCTGATGTTCTGATGGTCTGATGGTCTGATGTTCGCGGAGAAGAGAAACTCGAGTCGACATACTCACACGCACGCACGCACATACACACGCACACACACACACACGCGCACACATACACACACACACACACAATATTTCACATATTACAGATATTTTCGTATGAATATTATATAAGTACTCAATAAAATACGTGGTCTGATCAATAAGTATCCGGACTGTTGCTATTGTAACGAATCTAAAGCACGGAGAGTGAAGCCACTTGGCACAAGATTGACCTTGAACTCTGCTGTGCACTAAATTTTAACATTCTAGCTGTTTACAGTAGTGCTTGGAAGGAACATGTGTAGCGTGTGATCGTCGCATTGACCATGACAAACTAGAAAAAGATAAGATAAAGTATATATACACATACGTACATATACACAAACTTACAAACATGCATACACACTTCCATGTATATATGTATCTGTATATATATATATATATATATATATATATATATATATATATATATATATATATATATATATATGTATGTATCTGTATAAAGTAACTTCAAATAAATCAATCAATCAATGTGCGTGAGAGAGAGAGAGAGAGAGAGAGGGGGGGAGGAGAGAGCATACTAATGCAATAAATACGATCTAAAATCGCACTGAAAAACACAAGCATTTTTTTATACAATCATGCACATATACGTACATATATGCATATGTATATATATATATATTTATATGTGTATGTGTGTATATACATGAGCGTCCAATAATACTATCCATATCACGTCCTCACTTTGTTGTTTTTTTGTTATTGTGTTTTTGAACTCTATATATATATATATATATATATACATACGTATATATATATATATATATATATATATATATATATATATATATATATATATATACGTAAGTCAAAGAAGGTATGATTTACATTGTACGTTAGTGCAGATAATGTACACGCTTCTTATAATGTAAGACTAGAACGGGAGAGAGAGAGAGGGCGGAATAAAGGCGGGACTAACGGAGGGATAGGTGACGTTGATGACAAGCTACAAAAAAGATATGAGTGTATATATAAGAGTGTATATATATATGCAGATTCTTAAGAGCACAAAATGTACGAAGTTTCCATCAAAAAGTTAAAAAGACAAAAACATTCCCATTCGTCGCCATATATGTAGGAATGTATGTATATGCATTTATGCGTTCCTATGTAAGTATTCATGTAGATATGTATGTATATTTGTATGCGTGTATATGTATGCAAGTAATGTATGTATGTGTGTATGTATGTATGAAAACAAACCTACATGCATATATATATATATATATATATATATATATATATATATATATATATATATATATATGTCGGTGTCTCTAAATAAGTGAATATATGTATTAAAGTGTGTACGTATGTATTTATATATATGTATGTATGTATGTACGTATATATATATATATATATATATATATATATATATATATATATATATATATATATATATATATATATATATACATATATATATGTACATATATATGTGTTTTGTGTGTGTGTGTACGTATGTATGTATGTTCAAGGAGGCGAAAGGGTGCCGGTAGGGAACGGCTTGTAAACAGAATATAAATAGTGGAAAATGATTGAATTGTGCGCCCCCTGTTGGCGTAAAATGTAATGAATGTGTGGATGGCTGCGCTTGTTGTTTCTAGTTGTTGTAACTATAAACGAATAAAGTTGTTCCTGGCAATATAACTGCGGATGTGTGTATACGTTTCTCTGAGTGTGTGTGTGTTTGTGCGTCGTTGATTCTGTGTATGTTTGTGTGTTTATGCTTATTTTTTTCTTGTTTTTTTGTGCAGTTTCTTTTTTGAGTTTGTGTTCATTGTACATGTTTTTCATTTTCCTTTCGGAGAAAAACGATTCTATGTATGTACACGCATATGTAATTTGTATATGTATATATATATATGTGTGTGTGTGTGACTGTGTTATGTGTATGTATGCATATGTACATATACATATATACATAGGTACATACACATGTATATATGATTGTTTGCGTGTGTGTGTGTGTGTATGTATGCATGTGTGTCTGTGCGTGTGTGTGTGTGCATGTGTAATTTAAATATATTTCGGCACTCATATATATTCATTTATTCAAAAGTAATATTCAGTTATTTTTATTTTCACGTTTCACTTTTCCCATCAGTACAAACACACACACTCACACACATACACACATATATCCTTGATTTACTCATCTGTTGCGTGATGAGCGAAGATTTCGCAAGACTCGGAGTACCAACGGAGTGTACTCTCAGGACTAAGATAAAGGCATAATTACATTCTACTTTTGTCTGTAGGTTCTTTTTTTTTGTCAGTTATATATATATATATCCACATACGCACGTATGTACGTACATATATACATATATAGACGTATATGTGTGTGTATGTATATGCATATGTATGTATATATATGTATGTGTATATTTATATATATATGTATATATATATATATAGATACATGTATGTGTATATATGTGTGTGTGTATGCATACATATATATATATAATGCATACGTATGTATATAATGTATGTTTGTATAGATACTATATAAACAAAAATATGTACCCATACATAGTTACATGCAGACATACATACATACGCAGACATACATACATACGCAGATACACATTAACGTGCATGTGTATATTTATACACATATGCGTCTGTGTATGTATCTACATACATAGTCATACATACATACATATACATTTATATATATATATATATACATATATATATATTTATATATACACACACACACACATACATATATATATATATATCTATATACACACGCACGCTCAAACACTCACTCTCGCACACAAACACACATTCGCATACATAGACGTATGTAAATCCGAATGACTCATGCTTCCAGTGTGTTGAACGATATGCTGTTTATTTTACTTTATAGCTTGCTTAGCCGCCAGAAATGCTTGTTTTTCTTGTTTCACTTATTTTCTTTCAATCATTCAGTCATCTGCTCTTGGCAGACATTTTGCATTTTACCTCAGATTTCCTTTCGTTACATTTCCTTTTATATAAATTGTATATATTTAATATATTCTGTTTTGTTTATAATATATATTTTCATTTCATTCATGTCGCATTAGTTTATTGACTGTTTTTTTACCGTTGTTTTTTTGTTCTGTATCAAATAGAATTTGTATTTCTGTTCCTTAGCACACACACACACACACACACACACACACACACACACACACACACACACAAGCCCACATATACATCTATATATGCATTACATGTACATATATATATACATATACTTTCATACATACATTTATATGTATATACATAAATGTTTGTATATATATATATATATATATATATATATATATATATACATAGGAGGTACATATGTATTTCCTCGTTTATGTGCACGCATACACTAATGTATGTCTCATAGTTGTCTCCCATGCCACTCAATAAATACTAAGCGACCTCACCTTACTACTTCCGGTCATTTCAGCATACCCTCTGCGTTCTATATTCGAATGTTCCTATTTTGTCATTTTCCTACGCCATCTTTTTTTCTTTTCGTCTATCATTTCTTTCAGAAGGAGAGCGAATACTCGAAGCGTTCAAGAATTCTCTTTCTCCATTTCCTGAACGTCAACGTAATTCACTCAGTGTATATTTTACCTCGTCTTTGTGTTACATTTTCATACACCATTAATATATATATATATATATATATATATATATATATATATATATATATATATATATATATACAGAGAGAGAGAGAGAGAGAGAAAGTTTGCTCTAGAAGCGTTGAGAATAAATTATTCCTGTATCTTTCAATCTCTTAATACATCTCGACGCTTCTAAAGCAAACTTGGTTTACTTTCATCGTAAGATGAATTTATATATATATATACATATATATATATATATATATATATATATATATATATGAAACACACACACACACGCACTCATATATATATATATATATATATATATATATATATATATATATATATATATATATATATATACATACATATATATACATACGTATACATACATATATAAGCACACTGAGTAGAATTACTGCTCAACCCTTGCATTGTTTTGCAGTTTAGCTGCATCCAAGTTTGTGTATATTATAGATAACTATAAGCCATTTGCAATATAAGTAAGCGATCACTGACGAGGCTGCAAAATCGCAACATCTAGATAAGTCAATCTTTCTTGTAGCCACAGAATAAAATACCGTCAGGTTAAACTATATCTAGTTTGTTAAAACGAGGCTAAAGCAGTGTTTTCTATCCTCACCACCGTAAGTTTATTTTACATGCCTCTACCCTAACCCGTATTATATATATCTATGTGTGTGCGCGTGCGTTGTGTGTTGATGCATGGGTATGTGTCTATGTGCACGTGTGTGCATGTATGTATATACCTATGCATATGTATATAGGTGCCTGCATATATACATACACATATAAACATATATAATATATATATAAACACGTGTTTATATATATATACACACATATATATACATACATATGTACAGGTATACACACATATATATGTGTGTATATACGTGTTTGTGTGTATAGAGAGAGAGGGTGAGATAGAGAAAGCGAATTATATATGTATATACATTGAAACTTTCGTGTGTGCGTGCGCATTTGTATGAATGTGTATGCATGTGTATACACTCGCATACACTCACACATACACACACATGTATATGTATATACACATTTGCACACATACATATATATATATATATACACACACATACGCTCGCAGTCGCACACACACACACACACACACACACACACACACACACACACACACCAGCATACATTCACACACATATATATCAAACGAGTGAGAAGGAAATCTTTCTCAATTTCGTCCGTATAAATTCTCCCAGTAACCTTTAGTCAATCTCTTAACATAGATTCAATTACTTGCTTTAATTGATAATATATAGTATTATCTCTCGATAATTGAAAAACTGCATAAACTTGATATTACACAAGAGACATAATCTGAGCTCAGCCAACTTAAATCGTATCCATTACATCGGCGCGGCTTTCACTCAAATAGCAGACGACATCTTACATTAATCAGTATTACTTCATGTGTGAAAGTAAAATGGGTGGTGTTGATGCTGCTACTATTAATGTTGGTGTTAGTACTCGTGTTGGTAGTGGTTGTAATGCTAGTGGTGTTGGTATTGGTAGTGGTGGTGGTGATGTGGTGGTGCTAGTAGTGGTTGTGATTATTATGGTAAAAATAATCGATCGGTTTAGTCTTGCTTTATGAAGTAAAAATCTATTGAAGACTTACTCCCTCCTCCTTCCCCAGAGAAAAAGAGACAGTGTCAGAGAGAGAGAGCGAGAGAGGAAGAAAGAATGAAAGAAAGAATACAGAGAAGAAGGAAAAACACAAGAGTTGGAGGTAAGTTGATGGCGAGAGCTGGGGTTTGGGGCAGACTGGGGAAAGTAAAAGAGAGTCTGGAGAAGAAATAAACTGAAATAAAACAGTGATAAGATTCGGATTTGTAGCTGGCATTAAAATAAACATGTTGGTTGTGATAAAGAACTCGTTGATTGAAACGGTTTTATATTCCTCAACTTAGCTATTTATTTTATTGTATTTGTCTGAAAATTTATTACCATTACAACGGATAGCTTCGGGGCTGCTTTACTCTGTGTGTATGTTCGGTTTGATTTGAGCTTAAAATTTTCTCACCAAGAAGAAGAGAAAGCGCCGGTTTCCAATTCAGAAACAAGACTTTTTATTTAATGAAATCTTTTTCTTTCGTTTTTCTTTTTTTTTGTTGTTGTCTTTTACTTGCTTCAGTCTGCTTCAGATTGTGGCTTTGCTGGAGCACCGCCTTGAAGAATTTTTAGCCAAACGGTTGGATCCAATTATAAATCTATTTATTTATTTATTCATTTATTTATTTATTTACATTGAAGCCTGGTATTTATTCTACTTGACTCTTTTGTCGAACCGCTGTTACAGTGACGGGGGCAAACACACGTGCACATGTGCGCGCACACACACACACACACACACACACACACACACACACACACACACACACACGCATATACGATGGCTTTCTTTCAGCTTCCGTCTGCCAAATCCATTCAGAAGGCTTTGGTCGATCCGGGGCTGTAGCAGGAGACATTTGCCCAATGTTTCACGCGGTGGGACGGAACCCGGAACCATTGAGGTTGGGAATCAGACTTCTTACCACGCAGACACGCCTGCTTCTATAATGTAGACATCGGCTAGTTATTCATGTGCATATGTGCACGGGCTTGTATGCCATTTCATGTGTAGACTTCTACGTTTTTAATTATGAAAATACGCACCTATGTTTACATGACTATGTGTGTGTGTGTGTATGGTTAGTTCACATTACACCGTAAGGGAGCATAGGGCTGGTTTCAAGGTTTATCTGGTGTATATATTCCTTCCAAGGTGAGACACTGATCTGTCACAGGGTTCCTCATTTTTACCAGCTGAGTGGACTGGAGCAACTTGAAACGAAGTGTTTTGCACAAGAACACAACGCGTCGCCCGGTCCAGGAATCGAAACCACAATCTCACGATCAGGACATCAACACCCTAACCACTGAGCCCTGTGTGTGTGCGTATATAATATGCATACACACACGAGGGTCTGCTGGAAAGTTCCTGGTTTTGAGTAAAAGAAAATGCAAGAGGATGAATTAATGACGATTTTATTCAATGTATTTTCCGCTAAGATTCACGCACCTATTGCAGTGATCCTTCAGTTTTTCTAAGCTCTGTAAAAGAACTCGGAAGGTTGAGCCTTCAACCAGGCCTTTCGCAATCCCTTAAAGCCAGGAACTTTTCAGCACCTCCTCAAATACATACGTACATACATATATATATATATATATATATATATATATATATATATGTGTGTGTGTGTGTGTGTGTGTATATACTCTTTTACTCTTTACTCTTTTACTTGTTTCAGTCATTTGACTGCGGCCATGCTGGAGCACCGCCTTTAGTCGAGCAAATCGACCCAGGACTTATTCTTTGTAAGCCTAGTACTTATTCTATCGGTCTCTTTTGCCAAACCGCTAAGTTACGGGGACGTAAAGACACCAGCATCGGTTGTCAAGCGATGTTGAGGAGACAAACACAGACACAAAAACACACACATATATATATACATATATACGACAGGCTTCTTTCAGTTTCCGTCTACCAAATCCACACACAAGGCTTTGGTCGACCCGAGGCTATAGTAGAAGTCACTTGCCCAAGGTGCCACGCAGTGGGACTGAACCCGAAACCATGTGGTTGGTGGAAAGACACAAATCAGATAATACAAGTCCTATAAATCTAAAATGCGTAATTCTATGCTCACCTGAACAAACGGGGTAGTCATGGTTGGAATGGCGTTGTTCATAGATTTGTCTTTCTGATCATATTCAACCGGAGGCTGCACAAAAATAACGTCAGCAGCAGCAGCAGCAACTTTAAATTACAATTACGGTAATTGCGATAATTATAACGACTACAACAATGAAACACTAACAGCAACAACAACTACTACTACTACTACTAAGACAACAATGACAATAACAAGAAACAACTCTAATACATTCATTAATGATAACTGTATGAAAATATAAACTCGGCGAATATATATATATATATATATATATATACAGAGAGAGAGAGGTAGCAAGGAAACTAAAAAGAAAGGAGTAAAAATAATATATTGAGTAGTGTCAATTAACGCAGATTAATGCCTTTTTTTTAACATCGTTTATTCTTCAGTAAATGAAGAGAAATAAATACGATCCCTCTTGTAACGGCCATCGCTTTTACTTCGCCGCTGGCTCTTCATTAAGTAAAAAACATGAGACAGACGTAAAATTGCAGTCTTTGTCACACTTCAATTAGCTGTGTGAACAGTTTTAGTTGGAAGGAGACATACAGAGTCAAGGGCATGATAGCTTCGAAGCTAGCAAAAGCAAGTAGGCTAGCTGGCTAGCCTTGCCAGCGAGTAGCTATTGTAAGATAGATAAAAACAAGAGAAATGCATGCAAAATAAATCAAAATAATTAGAAGCAGACGACAGTTTTCTAACGTGGAATATTTCATTTCATGGCTAGTTATCTTGATACCCCGAAGACTATGCAAGTCTGCCGTTTTTCCGTTCTATTTAATATATTTCGGTAAAAGTAAAACCTTGTTAATCGGTAACAATAAAACAATGTTCTCAGAAAAATATCGTTCTTCTTCCTTTCGCTTTTTGTCCCATTTTCTCTTTCGCTCTCTATCTCCTACAATCTTTTCTGCTTCCCCATTTTCTCATCTATCTATCTATCAATCACTTTATTCCCCCCCCCCCTCTCTATCTATCTATCTATCTCTTTCTCTATCTATCTATCTCTTTCTCTATCTATCTATCTTTTTTCTTTCTCTCTCTCTCTCTCTCTCCCTCTCTCTCTCTCTCTCCCTCTCTCTCTCTCACTCTGCCTCTCTCTCTCTCTCTATCTATATATATATATATAGAGAGAGAGAGAGAGTGAGAAAGAAATTAAGGAAATATATGTAAACATTGCTCTCAAATTGTGGTACAATGCCAGCAATTTCGTAGTTAAATGGTACTTAGTTTAACCACCTCGCAATGACGAAAGGCAAAGTCGACCTCGACGGAATTTGAATTCAGAACGTAAAGACAGACGAAATACCGTTAAGCATTTTGTACGGCATGCTAACGATTCTGCCAGCTCGCCGCCTAAGACTGATATTTTTTATTGAAATCACGTGTTAAGGTAGCGAGATGGCAGAGTCGTTAGCACGCCGGACAAATTCCGCAGCATTCCGTCCGTCTTTGCGTTTTGAGTTAAAATTCCGCCGAGGTCAGCTTTGCCTTTTATCCTTTCGAGGTTGAGATAAAGTAACAACCAGCTGAGCACTAGGGTCAATTTAATCGACTTATCCCCATCCCTGAAATTTGCTGGCCTTGTTCTAAAATTTCAAAACCAGTATTGAAATCACGTGCGGTATTTACGAAGAGAAGCAAGTAACTTTTATTTATTTTTCCAATCAAACACACGCGCGCGCCATCAAAGACTAATCAATCCAGGTAGTTCACCTTATGTTTATTAGAAAGCAGGCAGTAAATACGACGGGAACAGATATCTTTTCTTTTATTCTTTATTCTTTTACTTGAAGGATCATTAGTCGAACAAATCGACATCCAGGACTTTTTTTAAAGCCTAGTACTTATTCTCTCGGTCCCTTTTGCCGGACCGCTAATCTATGGGTATTCAAGTGCTGTTAGATCATGTGAATTCAATAAAGCCATCCATACAGTTCACAATGGAAAAAGAAAAAAAAGACAATCAGCTAGCATTCCTGGACGTATTAATAACACGCACCAAATATGGATTCAGGACATCCGTATACCGCAAGCCGACCTTCACTGGACGATACCTCAACTTCAACTCCCACCATCCATACAGTGTAAAGAGAGGGATTGCTCAGTGCCTAAGACATCGAGCAATGAATATAAGTAGCGATCGTGATGCCCACCACGAAGAAATGATCAAGCTCAGCAACAACTACCCCAAAATCATACTCTCCACTCCAATTTTGAAGAAAAGAGAGGATGAAACCGATAAACGGTCCACAGTCTGTCTACCCTATGTGAAAGGCCTCTCCGAAAAGATACAAAAGATATGCGGCCCATATGACATCAGGACAGTATTCAAAAGTAATACAACACTTCGCAAATATCTCCTTCGAGTAAAACCACCAATAGAAGAGAATGTGACCAAGAACTACGTGTACTCGATCCCATGCAGCTGTGGTAGGTTATACAAAGGCGAAACATGTCGCCCCCTCAAAATAAGATAGAGGAACATCGCAAAGCTGTGACACGGAAAGATATTGATAAATCGGGTATAGCTGATCACGTATGGAAAAATGGAGACCACCACCCCTTGTGGGATGAAGTTAGAATAATAGACAGAGAACACCACTGGAAAATACGAAAACTAAAAGAAGCAGCACATATGCTAGGACACAACAACCTCCTAAGCAGACCGAGTGCGGATATGAACAGCATATGGGAACCGGTATTAAGGAAGGATAGGAGAATATTAGATTTATAAGCGCTAAAATTCACTCCATAATTGCCCACGTAGTGGTTAAGAGAGCGGGCTACTAACCCCACTATTCCGAGTTCGATTCCAGGCAGTAACCTCAATAATAATAATAATAATAACATCAAAAAATACCTTTACTTTTAGAAATTTCCCTAAGACACCTGTTGAAGGGTGGAGTATATCAGCCGAAACGTTGTGTTAACAACAAACAAGATGAGGGTAAATATCCGTCAATTATAAATAATGTATATTATATATATATATATATATATATATATATATATATATATATATATATATATATATATATATATATATATATTCGTGTGTGTGTGTGCGCGCGCTTGTTTGTGCTTGTGTTTGTTCCCCGCCACAAACTGTGGTTAAGCCCTTAATTTATGTTGGCGAAAGACAGGGAGAATATAAATATTTAGCTAAAGAACGAAAGAGACAGCGTGTTTGAGGATAAGTTTTTAAATAAATTTACGTACGATTGTTTAATAAACAAGCATTTAGTCTCACTACGTAAATATCCTCCAGGTTAAACCTTATTTCTTCTTATCCCTTGCTTTCTCTCTTCCCCCCCTCTCTCTCTCTCTCTTTCCTTCCCTCTTTTTCTTTCTCACTCTGTCTTCTCTCTCGTTGTCTCTATCCGCTCACTCAGAAGTGGTGGACAACTCGACTAGTTTCGCCGGTCACTTTCGCCCTCTTCCTCTACACACTAAATAACTGATCCCTTAATTATTTTATCTCCTCATTTTTGAAATTCCTTTCCGCTTCCTCTACCTCATTAATAATCCCTCTTCCCCTTCCTCCTCTTCCTCTGCTTATTCTTCTCTTTTTTTCTTCCTCCTCCCCTCTTCCTCCTCACTCTCTTCCTTCTCACTCTTTTCCTCATCACCCCTTCCTCATCACCCTCTTTCTCGCTCTCTTCCTCCTCCCCTCTTCCTTCTATCCTTCCTCGCCCTCTCCTTCCTCTCGCCTTCCTTCTCTACCTCTTTCTCTTCCTCCCCCACCTCTAATTCGGTAAGAAACTACTACTTTTAGAAGAACAGGATCAGTCGGGTCAGGTGCCCACTTTGACACCTTTGCGACAACTCCAGGATAGTTGCAGCTCTCCAGCCCTGTAAGCCAATGCACCAAAGAGAAGGCCACTCCCAGAAAAAAAAAAACTAGTTTGCCATATTAGCCTGCTGAGCATTGTGGTCAAACGTGCATGTCTATAAAGAATGGGACAGGCAGCAAGAAAAGCCTTGTAGCGTCAAGGATCAGTTTACATAACCTCTTGAGGATGTGCCGCTCTTTCTCGTGGTCTCTGGAATCGAAGAAACTGCCATCATATATGTGGCTATTGTTGTTGGCACTCCGTCGCTTACGACGTCGAGGGTTCCAGTTGATCCGATCAACGGAACAGCCTGTTCGTGAAATTAACGTGCAAGTGGCTGAGCACTCCACAGACACGTGTACTCTTAACGTAGTTCTCGGGGATATTCAGCGTGACACAGTATGACAAGGCTGACCCTTTGAATTACAGGCACAACAGAAACAGGAAGAAAGAGAAAGTTGTGGTAGAAGAGTACAGCAGGGTTCGCCACCATCCCCTGCCGGAGCCTCATGGAGCTTTAGGTGTTTTCGCTCAATGAACACTCACAACACCCGGTCTGGGAATCGAAACCGCGATCCTCCGACCGCGAGTCTCCTACCCTAACCACTGGGCCATTGCACCTCCACTTATGTGGCTATAGCCCAAGCCATACACTCTTCATATATTCTCTCTAACGTGACACATCTGACCAACCATAGACTTACTTAGCCATTTACACTGTTGTTTGTGTTGTTGCTACGTTGATTTTAATGTCCATTTTGTTTCGCTTTAGCTTGGCTTATTTTCTTTTCTTACGCATGTGCGTGCATATATGTGTCTGTGAATGTTTCCACGCATATGAATGTATGTGTATGTGTTCATGTATATTTGTGTTTGTGTATGTGAGGTTCGATTTTGGCTTTCGCTTTTTCCTTCTATTTTCCAATTCATATCAATACCTCTTATTCTATGTTCCTCCACTTCTACTTTTTTCACCTCTGTGTGCGCGCGTATCTTTGAGTATATGCGTGTGCGTGTATATGTATAAAAGCATGTATTCGTGTATGTGCATGCATTTACATGTGTGTGTGTGTTTTTATGCGTATGTATGTTATTCATGTATGCACATACATACACGCCTACATACACATATATGCTCACATGTATGCATATACACTCATACATACGCGCATACATATACACACATACATTCATAAATAAATACACACATGCACCGATGCACAGAGATACATACACACATATATGTACATATGTGTGTTTATGTGTATGTATGTATATACATAAACACATCCTAACATCCAAGCATTTGCACACATATATATGCACATGATACCCATTTGCATATTTATGTATATACAGATGCATTCATATATATCCATATATACACACACATGCATGCATGTGTATGTGTGTGTTGGGGGCCATACTCACACACAGATATTCACACGTCTACAGTACCCAGCGCAAAATCCATTCAGGCTGTTGATGAAATATTCAGAGACACGACTCAGTTAATACTATTCAATAGTCCTTTAACGTCCATTAACTTTGAAAGGTCGAACAAATTGGGATCAATCTAAAACCACCATCTTGTGGAATCTAGTATGGTGCTGCCGCCGCTGCTTTTCTCTCTCTCTCTCTCTCTCTCTCTCTCTCTCTCTCTCTCTCTCTCTCTCTCTCTCTCTCTTTGTTTTTGTGTGTGTGTGTGTGTGTATGATTGAATATGTGTATGTACATCTGTGTTTATATGTGTGTGAGCAGCTACTGAAACGAGGCTTTGTACTATTAGTCATTGCTTTTCTCACTTTGCAGCCACCATTATTTATATATATATAAACTGCTCCAGTAATGGGGCCCTAGTATAAGAGTTCCAGGGTTTTAAGGAGTTTGGAAATACCTGTTTTCCACAATTGGTTCCAGCTCTGCTCTCATCCGGAGTAGCAGCACCTGTTAGGGTCCAACTGTAGGTAAACCTGCATGTAAACCTCTTTATAGTTCTTGCTACAACTTTCTCCTAGAAGGTAAAATCGTCTAAAAAAAATTGAAGTTCAGTTGGTTGCTGGTCTCTTCAGTCTCTGTTGTGCCACTGGTTTTGTCGCTCAATGTGCTGGAAAATGGTGTCCAGTGTTGTACGAAACTTTACCCATTGACAACAAATCCATGCTCAACAACTTCTCAGACTCTTGGAGCGTTTTCATGAACTGAGTTCAGGAAGTGGCCTTACTCGGTCAGGAGCGGACTGCCACCATATACACACATACACACACACATACACATATATACACGCGCGCGCGCACATACAAACACACACAAGCATTTATGCATGTCTCTATTACCAATTATATATATTTTTTCACATATCTACAAGATTGTGTGGCTTTGTGTGTGTGTGTGTGTGTGTGTGTGTGTGTTTTTGAGAATATAATGTAAAACAGCATAGACATATAGTTTGCATTATTTCACACAGAGAGAGAGAGAGAAGGCGAAAAAGAATGAAGGCGAATATATATAAACGTAAAACGTGTTATTCAGATTTGTACTTGAGTTTATTCTCATAATACACATATACGTACAAGCATACATATATGTATGTATGTGTGTGTGTGTGTGAGAGAGAGAAAGAGAGTGAGAGAAACTACCCCACGAACACATTTATATACATATTTGTACATACGCGCACGCGTGTATATATATATATATATATATATATATATATATATATATATATATATATATACATATAAACATATGTATGTATATGTACATATATGTATATATATGTGTGTGTATATATATATATATATATATATATATATATATATATATATATATATATATATATATATATATATATATATACGTACAAACGAAGCATATTCATTGTGAATTAGAATGTAAATATGCTGTAAGTGAATTAACTTCCAGTGTGTATACATTCAGACAGGAGTAAAACATTACATTAAGCTGCACTGCAGTTAAAAGATAAACAAGAAAACAAACAAATAAGCAATCAAAAAAAGATTAAGTATTGAAAAACAAAATAACAAACAAAAAGTAGAAACTGCCATTTCTGCCAGGAATTCAATTATAGACATTAATCTATCGCAGGAAGAGAACATTCGCCATTTTGTGCGATGTTCGTAATATGTCATCTGGCAGCCATTACAAAACGGTGTTTGTGTGGCAGGTTTTGGTAGTTTTTTGATCAGGCGGCCATTTCTAACGCTATCGTTTGCTGGAGAATAACGTATTACTTACTAGTAAGAGAGAGAGAGAGAGAGAAAGATGAAGAGAGAGACAGACAAACAGAAAGAGAGACAAACAGGGAAAAATTGTGCGTTGAGTGTCTGTGTATATGTGTATATGCTTATGTATATATATATATATATATATATATATATGTAATACACACACACACACACATATATACTTATGTATATGCATACATACATATCTGCATTTATATACATACATACATAGATACATACATACGTATATACAAACATACATACATATAAGTGCGTGTGTGCGTATATATACATGTATACATGTGTGTATGTAGATGCATGAACATATATATATATAAAGGGAAAGAGCTAGATGTAAGGGAGCTAGCGATAAGGAGAGAGAGGGGTAGAGATAGGAAGAGATGAAGGAAAGGGAAAGATATGAAGAGGAGAGTGAATGAAAGGGTAAATAGAGAGTTTTATATGAGAGAGATAACTAGAAAGTTGAGAGATGAGGAAAAAGTGTATGCATGCACATTTGTGCTTGTGTATAAATGTGTGCGTGTGTGTGTGTATGTGGCTGTGAGAGAGAGAGAGAGAGAGATAAGGGTCAATGATGGAAGGGAAACTGAGTCAAATGGAGAGAGAGAGAGATGAGGGGTGAAGGACAGAGAAATGCAATGAAAGGGAATAACAGTATTGGAATCTCAACCACATGAATAGACCATGATGTTTTCTATTCGCTCTGCTTTTCGTCCAAACAGCAGCAACAACATCTATAAGAATATCAGTAACAACAATCACAGCAACAACAACAACAGCTACTACTACTACTACTACTACTACAGGCAGAAACAGAAAACGATGAAGTGCATCAGTTAAACAGAGGAATGAGGAATAAGAAACATACATATACACAGACACGTGTTTAGAAAACTTTCAAAATAAAAATTATTAATTATATTTGTTTTAAGAATTCTATTAGAAACGCTGATAAGCAAAGCTCTGGTGGAAAAGAGATTTGGGGTTTTTTCGTAGCCTACCACATGTATTTGAAATACTGCAGACAGCAAAAACGTTTACACAAAATTCTCTTCCATCTTGTCAGTGTTAATATGTTACTTTAAAAACACTTAACTACAAATTAAAGATTTTTTTTCAAATACTGTAACCGTATCAAGAAATTATTTTAAACTTTAAGTGCGTGTATGTATATGTGTGTGCGTGAGTGTGTGTGTATGTCGTGTAGCTGTGTATGTCTATATGGATGTATGTAGTGATATAAAAATAAACTTTTATAAGAACACAATAGGGAGAACAATGTTTGACATGATGGTATTAGTTTAACACTTCAATGGAGAGACAGAGAGAATGTATGTGTGTCTAAACGTTTCGGACGTTGGTCTTTCATCAGAATAAAAAATGAGAAGCATAGATGTAAAAAGAAAAAAACAGAAGTAATCAGCGTGCAAAGATGGTGCAAGGACAGTGGAGAAAGGAGAAGAATAAATAAAAATGTGCGAATGGAAGTTTCACGGGAAAGTTAAGAATGGATGGAAGAATATATGTGAAGATGCTTGAATCAGAGTGAATCTATACTTGGAACCGAAGCATAAAGAGGGAGTGATGTCTATAAGTGCGGTGTATGTGTATAGAGACGTGTATGGAAGTACAGTGGCATTGGTTGATTGTTGTAATAGCTATTGTTGTTGTTGTTGTTGTTGGATGAAAAGCTGAGTGAATAGGAAACGAGTTCTATTCATATAGGTAAGATTCTTATGTTGCCAGCTGGGTTTTGAAGTATACGAGACTTATAACGATTTTGACAGCTCGCCGCCTTAAAGTATTACAGAAATATTAGTTTCAAATTTTGGCACAAGGCCAGCAATTTCGGAGAATGGGCTAAATCGATTACATCGATCCCAGTGTTCAACTGGTACTTATTTTATCGACCCCAAAAAGGGATGAAAGGCAAAGTCGACCTCGGCGTTGAACTCAGAACATGAAAATGGACGAAATGCGGCTAAGTATTTTGCCCAGCGTGCTAACCATTCTGCCAGCTCACCATCTTGGAAATATTACAGCCATATTGTCACAAGATTATAGAATGTATAACATGCAAATTATGGCGGATAAGTGGTATGAATTAAAGAAAATAAAAGATGTAATAATAGATGTAATTATGCATGTAGATGATGAATAAAATTAAACAGTTAAATAATTTACTTGTCTAAATTAGATTTATTTTCTTTACTTCATATCACCCCAAATCCTCCGCTTTACTATCCATAAAACACACTGCAATATACCACAATACAGAAGCTGCATATTAAATTTATTAATACTACTTTACTAATAAATTACACTCTCACCTCCCACCGCATCTCAAATCTAATTTCCACTGACGACGATGTTCAGTCACATTTATTTATATATCTAGATCATTTGCTGATAACTCAATTACGTCAACAATTCTTATAGACAAACATCTTTCCCTTCGCGTTCCACATCTAATCTTAACCTAAGGATTGCTTCACTATTACAGAACACACGATCATAATTGAGATCACACTTACTCTTCTAAGAGATTTATATCTTCTCTTTCATAAACACATATTCGTCAAAGCCACACACTTCATTCGAATTTGCCTTTTATATCATAGTACAGTACACTTCCTTCTTACATATTATACATATATATGCATATATATATATATATATATATATATATATATATATATATATATATATATATATATATATATATATAGAGAGAGAGAGAGAGAGAGAGAGAGAGAGAGAGACATTTGACTGTGGCCATGCTGGAGCACCGTCTTTAGTCGAACAAATCGACCCCAGGACTTATTCTTTGTAAGCCTAGTACATATTCTATCGGTCTCTTTTGCCGAACCGCTATGTTACGGAGACCTAAACACACCAGCATCGGTTGTCAAGCGATGTTGGGGGGGGGACAAACACAGACACACAAACATACATACGCACATACATATATATATATATATATATATATATATATATATATACATATATACGACGGGCTTCTTTCAGTTTCCGTCTACCAAATCCACTCACACGGCTTTGGTCGGCCCGAGGCTATATATATATACATATATTACGTCTAATGACGTAATGTAATAGATTTGTGCAATAAGTGCTCAAGTTGGTTCCCACTGAACCGCGACTAAAATAAAATTGGTGTTGTAGCAACCTTGCAATAAATGGTTAAAAGTGGTTCCTCATTTAACGTGTAGATATATATTTGAAAGAATGGACAAGCAAAGCAAGTGGTATCACTTTAGAGCATGTAATTTATAATTCAAACATAACTGCAAAGTTATTAGAGTAAATAAGGGACTAATAAGTTATGCATAAAGTTTCATACGGCTGTTTCCTGAATAGCTGTGCATATGGTCCATGTGTCATTGAGTAAAGATTTCCATATACAATCCAACTATGCCGTCGTCAGAGAGGAAGCATTAAGGAATATCCTTAATAGAGGATATTAATAGTTATCAGTTCGATCCTCGAGGAATTAAGGAATATCTTTCTCGGGCCATGCCTGGTTCATAAGGGCCGGTTGGACGCCGGTCCGTTGCATGTGAGCTGCTAAATGCAGGAAGATAGAGTGAGAGAAAGATGTGGCGAAAGAGTCAGCAGAAATTCGCCATTGCCTTCTGCCGGAGCCGCGTAGAGCTTAGGTGTTTCGCTCATACACACACACACACACATCACCCGGTCTGAGATTCGAACCTGCGATCTCTCGACCGCGAGTCCGCTGCTCTAACCACTAGGCCATGTGCTTACAAGGAATATCTTTAGTAAAGGATATTAATAGTTACCAGTTGCATTGTAGAAGAGAGCGTCTTAGCTATGGAACGATAACAAAGACACAACCGAAATACATGACGTCATAGTTTCAAATTTTGGCCCAGGGCGAGTAATTTGAGCGGAGAGGGCAAACTGATTACACTAGCCCCAATATTTAACGAGTACTTTATTTTATCGACCGCGAAAGGGTAAAAGGCAAAGTTAAGCGAGACAGGATTTGAACTCAGAGTGTAAAAAGGAAAGAAATAAAAAAAATGTTTCATACTTGAGATAATGAAGCACGTTCATGTGTTATGCTTTATACAAACTTCACTATGGAATGATAATTGAAATACTTAACTTGCAAAAACAATGTTATGGAGAAGATCTTTGGATTTATGCATCAATAGAAAAATAGGAACATTTATGAATCGTAGAATTAATTGCTACTACTACTACTACATATTTTTTTCTTTTTCCTTTTCTTCTCCCTCTACTACTACTCCCTCAAATACTACCAACTCTACTATTACTACTACTAGTACTTCTACTATTACCACTTCTACTACTACTACTACTACTACTACTACTACTACTACTACTTATTCTTATTCTTCCTCCACTATTTCTTCTCTTCATTCTTTTCCCTCCACCCTTCTCTTCCAACGCCTCTCTTTTCCTCCCTCCACCCTTCTCTTCCAACGCCTCTCTTTTCCTCCCTCCTACTACTCCTGTCCATCCTCATGTCCTTCCTCTTGCTTCCCCTCCTTCTCAGTCTCCTTTGTTTTCTTCTCCAATTGCTCCTCCTCTCCCACCACTCCTGCGATACTCCGCCACCACCTCCACCTCGCTCCCTCAATTCCCCAGTACTCTCTCAACTTAATATCAATGCTGTAACTGTAATCCATCGGATTAAGGTTTCATATTTCTGGATTAACAACTTGTAAGAATCCTGAAGATTATTTGATAACAACGAAATCTTTATGGATTAGTTATTGCTAAGTTCTAAGTATTAATGTATCTGTAGTTATTGCACTTACCCCCCCCCCCCCCACCTACCACACACGCACACACACGTACGATCACACACACACACATACGATCACACACACACACACTTACGCGCTCGCACGCATACACACGCACGATCACACACATACAAACATGTACGATCACACACACGCACATGCTCTCTTACGCACACACACACACACACGCGCATATGCTCACACAATCACACGCGCGTACAGGCACATACAAACACACACTCATACACAGACACACATTCACACACACACATTTGAGACATCATCGCAATGAGATCTGAAATGCAATTTTTTTCTTATAGTCCAACACTATAAAAATGTAAGAGTGAATATATATGTATAAATGTTTGTATATTGGCGTGAGTATATATATTATATATATATGTATACACACACACACACACACACACACACACACACACACACACACACACACACACACACACACACACACACACACACACACACACACACACACATATATATATATATATATACACAAACACATACATATCCATGTGTTTGTATATGTATACATGCAAATACGCAATACATTCGTACAAAAGTACAGTATCAAGTA
>NC_142953.1:8812593-8847593 GCF_046866305.1 Octopus bimaculoides
CAAAACTACTTTCAGATGACCAAAAATACACTCGGGTTTCAGTTGCACAAAATCTTGATTATGTCGGGAACGATGAAAACTTTTTGAAAACTGCGTAGTTCTTTGAACAGGTACCGCCAAGCTTTTGGTAAAATTTGATGCAGATTCTCTGCTCAGCTTTCTCTGTCATCGTCAATGCGATGATCACACGCTACACGCATTCCTTCCTCGCACTTCTGTAAACGGCGGAAGTGTGCTAGAACGTTAAAACTTAGTGCGCATGCACAGCAGAGTTCAAGGTCGATCTGTGCCAAGCGGCTTCACTGTCCGTGCTTTAGCTTCGTTACTATGGCAACATTGCGGGCACTTATTGATCAGACCTATTATTATTATTATTATATATTTCTGCATAAATGTATACCCCCACACACACACATACACAAAAGTACCTTAATCAGACTGCTGCGTATACGCCAATATAGATATTACATACATACATAATTTCATACACACACACACACACACACACACTATACATTCAGCTGTTTGTGGGCTCAGACAGACAAACAAACAAACGGACAGACAGACAGGTATACAAACAGGCAGACAGACAAGTAGATAGATAGATTGATAGATGTCTGAACAGACAGACAGGCAGGCAGACTGGTATCTAGACAGACAGGCAGATATATATATATATATATATATATATATATATATATATATATAGAGAGAGAGAGAGAGAGAGATTTTTTCGTGGTCTAACAAGTTCAAAACGTATTTATGTCTGGCTACTTAGAAGAAATTGCAGAAAGATAAGTCTGAGAGTGAATAAAAATATCTTTAGTCCGACAAAATATAACCTCTTTCGCCTATGGTTCATCGGGAACTAAGGAAGAAAAATTTAAGAAGAGCTAATTAAAAATGTAAGCATAAGAAGGAAAGAAGAAAAAAGGAACAAGAAAAATCATACGCACAAATACACACACACACACACACACACACATATACATGCGCACGCATACATACATACATACATACATATATATATATATATATATATATATATATATATATATATATATATATATATATATATATATATATATATATATATATATACATAGTTATACATAGTTATAAACATACAATGCACTCGGATGAAGTCATACGTACGCAAAAATATAAAAATAGATACATAATACATACATACATACATGCTTACATACATACATGTATGCATGCATGCATACATGTGCGCTCATGTGTATTTGTGGATCTGTGCATATGTATGGATTCATGTATGTACGTACGATATTTGCTTCACATGAAAATCAGGTCAGATTGCGAAGATAAGTCAAAATAAATATGTTTACAAGCCTTAATTTATGTATATACTCTGTTTATATAGCGATTACAATTTTCTTATTATCATTACACGCCCCAATTATATCTTAATTATATTCTCCGTTGAGCATTTGCCTTCGTTTTATAGATAAGATGCAGAGTGCATATTGATAACTATCCACACCGTGCACCATGCATATGGCGATTTATTATCGTCTGGTAGATATCGTCGGCACGTATCAGCAAACAATTTGTTTGCTGAAATTATAAACAAGGCCTTTCGATTTGTTATTAGATTCATTAGTTTGAGGTAGGTTTTGTCTGAGAAGCTCAGTAATGTCGAAACCAAGGTTTTCCCAGAGTCCCTTGCACTTATGAATCGATTGTCTTATCAACACTCATTCGTCGTGAAGGTGAAGTCGTTTTCCTCTGACAAAACACAACAACGATTAGCATCTTCGTGTCCGAATCTGCCGCAATGTGTTAAGATTAAATATGTAAAGCTTCGTTATCTTCACCATTTCAATCAGACACGTTTTTTTTTTTATCATCTTTTTTTTTTTTTTTTTTTTTGCTTTTTCCTCATCTATCCATTCTGTAGAAGAGCGTAGACTCGAAATATCAGAGACTTCTTCCATTTTTCCTCAGCGTCAGCCTAATACATCCTTTTGTTGTTCTTCCTTCTCATCTTTATAGATTTTAAAGTTAATTTATGGACGTCGCGCACGTGCGCATATGTATACCTGTATATATATGTGAGTGGATTTGGTAGACGGAAACAGAAAGAAGCTCGTCGTATACATATTTATATGTATGTGTTTGTGTATGATGCGTTGTGCGTGTGTGCACGCGTGTATGTATATATATATATATATATATATATATATATGAGATAATATACAAAAAATAACAACAGACGAGGACAGGTGGTGTAAATAACAAAAGTATATATTAGTATGACGCTCGGGAATACGGAAAGTCTTTGACGTTTCGAGCTACGCTCTTCAACAGAAAGAATACGGAGACAAGGAGAAAAACACGGAGAAAAAAAATTGAATAGTGTTCAGTCAACGGTCAATCATAATAATATGGATAGATACATACATACTTATACGCACAACCATGCACAAACCTACACACTTGCACATAAATACATACGCATGCAAACACGCACGCACGAACACACACATATACAAAAATGCCTGTGAAGAAACGACATGCCACGACATGTGTGAATATTGACCAAGTCGTGGCTGATGGATTGACAAGAAAAAATGAAAACTGTGTCATGTTAACATACTGTCTAATGTGCATATTGCCTTTTATTCCTGGTGCAACCTGACTGATACTCACGATGTAGTATACACTATGTACACCCAATATACCACGCTTAACCAAACAACTAAATCAATCTTCTCGATTATCTTATTTGCTAGAAATAATAGTAATCCTCTTTCCATTCGTACCTCACTCTCCGAAACATTTATGGGCGCGTCGCATAATGTAGTTTTCAAGGAGATAAAATCTTTCTAACTTTGGCGCAAGTTACATCGTCCCCAGTACATGGCTGGTACTTCATTTCATCGAGCCCAAAAAGAAAAAAAAAAAAAAAAAAAGAAAAATAGAAGTCGACATGAGCCGAATTTGAACTCAGGAAATAATGAATCCGAAGAAATAGTACCGCTCAGCATTTTCCTCTGGCGCGGTTCCAATTCAGCCAGCTCATGAAATGATGAGAGAAAAATGTAAAAAGTATACACGGTATACGGCATAAACAGAAGATAAAGCTATGCATAGACGCAGGCACGGCTGTGTGTTAAAACGCTTGCTTCCTACCCATATGGTTCCGGGTTCAGTCTCACTGCGTGGATCCTTGGGCAGGTGTCTTCTACTATAACCTCGAGCTGACCAATGCCTTGTGAGTGGATTTGGTAGACAGAAACTAAAAGAAGCTCGTCGACTGTATATAAGTATATATCTGTGTGTGTATTGTCTTTCTGTCTGTGTTAGTTGCCTCAGACACGCTTCTAATTGCTTCTTCCATGCTTCTAATTGCCCCTTCCATGCTTCCAATTGCATCATCCATGCTTTTACTAGTCTCAGCCATGCCTCTAATTGTCTCAAACATGCTTCTAATTGCCTCAGCCATGCATCTAATTGCTTCATACATGCTTCAAATTGCCTCAATCATGCTTGTAATTGCCTCATCCATGCTTCTAATTGCCTCAGCCATGCTTCTAATTGCCTCTTCCATGCATCTAATTTCCTCATCCCTGTTTCAAATTGCCTCGTCCCTGTTTCTAATTGCCTCATCCGTGCTTTTAATATTCTCAGCCATGTTTCTAATTGCCTCATCCATGCTTCTAATTGCCTCAGCCATTGCATCTAATTGCTTCATACATGCTTCTAATTACATCTTCCGTGCTTCTAATTGCCTCAGCCATGCTTCTAATTGCTTCATCCGTGCTTCTAATTGCCTCATCCATGCTTCTCATTACATCATCCATACCTTTAATAGCCTCAGTCATGCTTCTAATTGCCTCTCCCATGCTTCAAATTGCCTCAATCATGCTTGTAATTGCCTCATCCATGCTTCTAATTGCCTCAGCCATGCTTCTAATTGCCTCTTCCATGCTTCTAATTTCCTCATCCCTGTTTCTAATTGCCTCATCCCTGTTTCTAATTGCCTCATCCATGCTTTTAATATTCTCAGCCATGTTTCTAATTGCCTGATCCATGCTTCTAATTGCCTCAAAAATGCTTCAAATTGTCTCATCCATGCCTTTAATAGCCTCATCCATGCCTCTAATTGCTTCAGCGTGCTTCTAATTGCCTCTTCCATGCCTCTAATTTCTTCATCCATGCTTCTAATTGCCTCTTCCATGCCTCTAATTTCTTCATCCATGCTTCTAATTGCCTCTTCCATGCCTCTAATTGCCTCATCCATTCTTTGAATGGCCACAGCCATGCTTCTAATTACCCACCCACCCTCCGGAGTGCCTCATCCATGCTTCTAATTGCCTCTTCCAGGCTTCTAATTGCCTCAAAAATGCTTCTAATTCCCTCATCAATGCTTTGAATTGCCTCTCACATGCTTCTAATTTCGTCAGCCATACTTCCAATTGCCTCATCCATGCTTCTAATTGCTTCCTCCCTGCTTTAATTGCGTCAGTCATGCTTCTAATTGCCTCTTCCATGCTTCTAATTGCCTCTTCCATGCTTCTAATTGCCTCATCCATGCTTCTAATTGCATCTTCCATGCTTCTAATTGCCTCATCCATGCTTTTAATATTCTCAGCCATGTTTCTAATTGCCTCATCCATGCTTCTAATTGCCTCAAAAATGCTTCTAATTGTCTCATCCATGCCTTTAATAGCCTCATCCATGCCTCTAATTGCTTCAGCGTGCTTCTAATTGCCTCTTCCATGCCTCTAATTTCTTCATCCATGCTTCTAATTGCCTCATCCACCCTTCTAATTGCCTCTTCCATGCTTCTAATTCCCTCATCAATGCTTTGAATTGCCTCTCACATGCTTCTAATTACGTCAGCCATACTTCCAATTGCCTCATCCATGCTTCTAATTGATTCCTCCCTGCTTTTAATTGCCTCAGTCATGCTTCTAATTGCCTCTTCCATGCTTCTAATTGCCTCTTCCATGCTTCTAATTGCCTCATCCATGCTTCTAATTGCCTCATCCATGCTTCTAATTGCCTCATCCATGCATGATTCTCATTGCCTTTTCCATGCTTCTAATTGCCACAGCCATGCTTCTAATTACCTCTTCCATGCTTCTAATTTCCTCATCCCTGCTTCTAATTGCCTCATCCCTGTTTCTAATTGCCTCATCCATGCTTTTAATATTCTCAGCCATGTTTCTAATTGCCTCATCCATGCTTCTAATTGCCTCAAAAATGCTTCTAATTGTCTCATCCATGCCTTTAATAGCCTCATCCGTGCCTCTAATTGCTTCAGCGTGCTTCTAATTGCCTCAGCGTGCTTCTAATTGCCTCTTCCATGCCTCTAATTTCTTCATCCATGCTTCCAATTGCCTCTCCCATGCTTCTAATTGCCTTTCCCATGCTTCTAATTGTCTCATCCATGCTTCTAATTGCCTCATCCATTCTTTGAATGGCCACAGCCATGCTTCTAATTACCCACCCACCCTCCGGAGTGCCTCATCCATGCTTCTAATTGCCTCTTCCATGCTTCTAATTCCCTCATCAATGCTTTGAATTGCCTCTCACATGCTTCTAATTTCGTCAGCCATACATCCAATTGCCTCATCCATGCTTCTAATTGCTTCCTCCCTGCTTTTAATTGCCTCAGTCATGCTTCTAATTGCCTCTTCCATGCTTCTAATTGCCTCTTCCATGCTTCTAATTGCCTCATCCATGCTTCTAATTGCATCTTCCATGCTTCTAATTGCCTCTTCCATGCTTCTAATTGCCTCATCCATGCTTCTAATTGCATCTTCCATGCTTCTAATTGCCACAGCCATGCTTCTAAAAGCCTCTTCAATGCTTCAATTGCCTCATCTATGCTTCTAATTGTCTCATCCATGCTTGTAATTGCCTCAGCTGTGCTTCTAATTGCCTCATCCCGGCTTCTAATTGCCTCATCCATGTTTCTAATTGCCTCAGCAATGATTCGAAATGCCTCAGCCATGCATCGCTTTGCCTCAAACCTGCATCTAATTGCCACTTACCTGCTTCTATTTGCCTCATTCATGCTTTTAATTGCTTCTTTCAAGCTTTTAATTGCTTCTTCCATACTTCTAATTGCCTCATCCATGATTCTAATTGCCTCTTCCATGCTTCTAATTGCGTCAGCAATTATTCTAATTGCCCCATCCATGCTTCTAATTGTTCCAGCAATGCTTCTAATTGCCTCTTCCGTGCTTCTAATTGCTCCAGCAATGCTTCTAATTGCCTCGTCCATGCTTCTAATTGTCTCATCCATGCTTCTAATTGCCTCATCCATTCTTTGAATGGCCACAGCCATGCTTTCAATTGACTCATCCATGCCTCTAATTGCTTCAGCGTGCTTCTAATTGCCTCTTCCATGCTTCTAATTGCCTCATCCATGCTTCTAATTGCCTCATCCATGCTTCTAATTGCCACTTCCATGCTTCTAATTGCCTCATCCATGATTCTAATTGCCTCATCCATTCTTTGAATAACCTCAGCCATGCTTCTAATTGCCTCATCCAGTCTTCTAATAACCTCTTCCATGCCTCTAATTCCCTCATCAATGCTTTGAATTGCCTCTCCCATGCTTCTAATTACGTCAGCCATACTTCCAATTGCCTCATTCATGCTTCTAATTGCTTCCTCCCTGCTTTTAATTGCCTCAGTCATGATTCTCATTGCCTCTTCCATGCTTCTAATTGCCACAGCCATGCTTCTAATTGCCTCTTCCATGCTTCTAATTGCCTCAGCAATGATTCGAAATGCCTCAGCCATGCAACGCGTTGCCTCAAACCTGCTTCTAATTGCCACTTACCTGCTTCTATTTGCCTCATCCATGCTTTTAATTGCTTCTTCCATACTTCTAATTGCCTCATCCATGATTCTAATAGCCTCATCCATTCTTTGAATGACCTCAGCTGTGCTTCTAATTGCCTCTTACATGCTTCTAATTGTCTCATCCATGCTTCAGTTGTCTCGTCTATGCTTCTAATTGTCTCATCCATGCTTCTAATTGCCTCATCCCGGCTTCTAATTGCCTCAACCATGTTTCTAATTGCCTCACCAATGATTCGAAATGCCTCAGCCATGCATCGCGTTGCCTCAAACCTGCTTCTAATTGCCACTTACCTGCTTCTATTTGCCTCATCCATGCTTTTAATTGCTTCTTCCATACTTCTAATTGCCTCATCCATGATTCTAATTGCCTCATCCATTCTTTGAATGACCTCAGCTATGCTTCTAATTGCCTCATCCAGTCTTCTAATTGTCTCATCCATGCTTCTAATTGCCTCATCCATTCTTTGAATGGCCACAGCCTTGCTTTCAATTGACTCATCCATGCCTCTAATTGCTTCAGCGTGCTTCTAATTGCCTCTTCCATGCTTCTAATTGCTACTTCCATGCTTCTAATTGCCACAGCCATGCTTCTAAAAGCCTCTTCTATGCTTCAATTGCCTCATCTATGCTTCTAATTGTCTCAGCCATGCTTTTAATTGCTTCTTTCAAGCTTTTAATTGCTTCTTCCATACTTCTAATTGCCTCATCAATGATTCTAATTGCCTCATCCATTCTTTGAATGACCTAAGCCATGCTTTCAATTGACTCATCCATGCCTCTAATTGCTTCAGCGTGCTTCTAATTGCCTCTTCCATGCTTCTAATTGCCTCATCCATGCTTCTAATTGCCTCTTCCATGCTTCTAATTGCCTCATCCATGCTTCTAATTGCCACTTCCATGCTTCTAATTGCCTCATCCATGATTCTAATTGCCTCATCCAGTCTTCTAATAACCTCTTCCATGCTTCTAATTCCCTCATCAATGCTTTGAATTGCCTCTCCCATGCTTCTAATTACGTCAGCCATACTTCCAATTGCCTCATCCATGCTTCTAATTGCTTCCTCCCTGCTTTTAATTGCCTCAGTCATGCTTCTAATTGCCTCTTACATGCTTCTAATTGCCTCATCCATGCTTCTAATTGCATCTTCCATGCTTCTAATTGCGTCAGCAATTATTCTAATTGCCTCATCCATGCTTCTAATTGCTCCAGCAATGCTTCTAATTGCCTCTTCCATGCTTCTAATTGCTCCAGCAATGCTTCTAATTGCCTCTTCCATGCTTCTAATTGCTTCCTCCCTGCTTTTAATTGCCTCAGTCATGCTTCTAATTGCCTCATCCAAACTTCTAGTTACCTCTTCCATGCTTCTACTTACATCATCCGTGTTTCTAATTGCCTCAACAGTGCTTCTAATTCTCTCATCCATGCCTTTAATAGCCTCGTCCATGACACTAATTGCTTCAGCGTGCGTCTAATTGCCTCTTCCATGCCCCTAATTACTTCATCCATGCTTCTAATTGCCTCTCCCATGCTTCTAAACGTCTCATCCATGCTTCTAATTGCCTCGTCCATTCTTTGAATGGCCACAGCCATGCTTCTATTTTTCCTCATCTATGCTCCTAATTGCCTCTCCCATGCTTCAAATTGCCTCTTCCATGCTTTCAATAGCCTCATCCATTCTTCTAATTCCAGCATCCATGCTTCTAATTACCTCTTCCACGCTTCTACTTGCCTCAACCATGTTTCTAATTGCTTCCACTAGGCTATTAGTTGCCTCATCCATGCTTCTAATTGCCTCATCCATGGTTTTAATAGCCTCAGCCATGCTTCTAATTGCCTCATCCAGTCTTCTAATAACCTCTTCCATGCTTCTAATTCCCTCATCAATGCTTTGAATTGCCTCTCCCATGCTTCTAATTACGTCAGCCATACTTCCAATTGCCTCATCCATGCTTCTAATTGCTTCCTCCCTGCTTTTAATTGCCTTAATCATGCTTCTAATTGCCTCATCCATGCTTCTAATTGCATCTTCTATGCTTCTAATTGCCTCTTGCATGCATGATTCTCATTGCCTCTTCCATGCTTCTAATTGCGTCACCAATTATTCTAATTGCCTCAACCGTGCTTCTAATTGCACCAGCAATGCTTCTAATTGCCTCTTCCATGCTTCTAATTGCTCCAGCAATGCTTCTAATTGCTTCTTCCATGCTTCTAATTGCTTCCTCCCTGCTTTTAATTGCCTCAGTCATGCTTCTAATTGCCTCTTACATGCTTCTAATTGCCTCATCCATGCTTCTCATTGCATCTTCCATGCTTCTAATTGCCTCATGCATGCATGATTCTCATTGCCTCTTCCATGCTTCTAATTGCCACAGCCATACTTCTAAAAGCCTCTTCTATACTTCAATTGCCTCATCTATGCTTCTAATTGTCTCATCCATGTTTCTAATTGCCTCATCCCGGCTTCTAATTGCCTCATCCATGTTTCTAATTGCCTCAGCAATGATTCGAAATGCCTCAGCCATGCATCGCGTTGCCTCAAACCTGCTTCTAATTGCCACTTATCTGCTTCTATTTGCCTCATACATGCTTTTAATTGCTTCTTTCAAGCTTTTAATTGCTTCTTCCATACTTCTATTTGCCTCATCCATGATTCTAATTGCCTCATCCATTCTTTGAATGACCTCAGCCATGCTTCTAATTGCTTCATCCAGTCTTCCAATTGTCTCATCCATGCTTCTAATTGCCTCATCCATTCTTTGAATGGCCACAACCATGCTTTCAATTGACTCATCCATGCCTCTAATTGCTTCAGCGTGCTTCTAATTGCCTCTTCCATGCTTCTAATTGCCTCATTCATGCTTCTAATTGCCTCTTCCATGCTTCAAATTGCCTCACCCAAGCTTTGAGTAGCCTCAGCCGTGCTTCTAATTGCCTCTCCCATGCTTCTAATTACGTCAGCCATACTTCTAATTGCCTCATCCATGCTTCTAATTGCCTCTTCCATGCTTCTAATTGCCTCATCCATGCTTCTAATTGCCACTTCCATGCTTCTAATTGCCATAGCCATGCTTCTAAAAGCCTCTTCTGTGCTTCAATTGCCTCATCTATGCTTCTAATTGTCTCATCCATGCTTTTAATTGCTTCTTTCAAGCTTTTAATTGCTTCTTCCATACTTCTAATTGCTTCATCCATGATTCTAATTGCTTCATCCATTCTTTGAATGACCTCAGCCATGCTTTCAATTGACTCATCCAGGCCTCTAATTGCTTCAGCGTGCTTCTAACTGACTCTTCCATGCTTCTAATTGCCTCATGCATGCTTCTAATTGCCACTTCCATGCTTCTAATTGCCTCACCCATGCTTCTAATTGCATCATCCAGTTTTCCAATAACCTCTTCCATGCTTCTAATTCCCTCTTCCATGCTTCTAATTGCTCCAGCAATTATTCTAATTGCTTCATCCATACTTCTAATTGCCTCTTCCATGCTTCAAATTGCCTCACCCAAGCTTTGAGTAGCCTCAGCCGTGCTTCTAATTGCCTCTCCCATGCTTCTAATTACGTCAGCCATACTTCCAATTGCCTCTTACATGCTTCTAATTGCCTCATCCATGCTTCTAATTGCATCTTCCATGCTTCTAATTGCCTCGTGCATGCATGATTCTCATTGCCTCATCCATGCTTCTAATTGCCACAGCCATGCTTCTAAAAATCTCTCCTATGCTTCAATTGCCTCATCTATGCTTCTAATTGTCTCATCCATGCTTGTAATTGCCTCAGCTGTGCTTCTAATTGCCTCATCCCGACTTCTAATTGCCTCATCCATGTTTCTAATTGCCTCAGCAATGATTCGAAATGCCTCAGCCATGCATCGCGTTGCCTCAAACCTGCTTCTAATTGCCACTTACCTGCTTCTGTTTGCCTCATCCATGCTTTTAATTGCCTCATCCATGATTTTAATTGCTTCATCCATGCTTCTAATTGCCTCATCCATGATTTAAATTGCCTCTTCCATGCTTCAAATTGCCTCACCCAAGCTTTGAGTAGCCTCAGCCGTGCTTTTCATTGCCTCAATTCATGCTTCTAATTGCTCCAGCAATGCTTCTAATTGCCTCTTTCGTGCTTCTAATTGTCTCATCCATGCTTCTAATTGCCTCTCCCATGCTTCTAATTGTCTCATCCATGCTTCTAATTGCCTCATCCATGCTTCTAATTGCCTTTCCCATGCTTCTAATTACGTCAGCCATGCTTCTAATTGCCTCATCTATGCTTCTAATTGCCTCGTAATTGCTTCTAATCGCCTTAGTCATGGTTCTAATTTCCTCTTCCATGCTTCAAATTGCCTCATCCATTCTTCTAATTGCATGTTCCATGCTTCTCAGTGCCTCATCCATGGTTTTAATAGCCTCAGCCATGCTTCTAATTGCTTCGGATTGCCTCATGCATGCTTCTAATTGCCTCTTCCATGCTCCTAATTGCCTCAGCCATTCAATAAATAGCTTCAGCCATGCATTGAATTGCCTCATCCATTCTTCTAATCGTCTCATCCATGCTTCTAATGGGCTCTCCCATGCTTCTAATTGCCTCTTCCATGCTTCAAATTGCCTCTTCCATACTTCAAATTGCCTCTTCCATGCTTCTAATTGCCTCATCCATTCTTCTAATTGCTGCATCCATGCTTCTAATTGTGTTTTCCATGCTTCTAATTGCCTATTCCATGCATTTAATTGCCTCATCCGTGTTTTAATTGCCTCTTCCATGCTTCTAATTGCTTCTTCCATGCTTCTAATTGCCTCATCTATGCTTCTGATAGACTTATCCATGCTTTTAGTAGCATCAGCCATGCTTCTAATTGCCTCATCTTCATCTAATTGCCTCGTCTGTGCTTCTAGTTGCCCCAGCCATACTTCTAATTGCCTTATCCAAACTTCTAGTTACCTCTTCCATGCTTCTACTTACATCATCCGTGTTTCTAATTGCCTCAACAGTGCTTCTAATTGTCTCATCCATGCCTTTAATAGCCTCGTCCATGCCACTAATTGCTTCAGCGTGCGTCTAATTGCCTCTTCCATGCTTCAAATTGCCTATTCCATGCTTTCAATAGCCTCATCCATTCTTCTAATTCCAGCATCCATGCTTCTAATTACCTCTTCCACGCTTCTACTTGCCTCAACCATGTTTCTAATTGCTTCCTCTAGGCTATTAGTTGCCTCATCCATGCTTCTAATTGCCTCATCCATGGTTTTAATAGCCTCATCTAATTGGCTCTCCCATGCTTCTAATTACGTCAGCCATGCTTGTAATTGCCTCGTCTCTGCTTCTAATTGCCTTTTCCATGCTTCTAATTGCCTCATCCATGTTTTAATTGCCTCTTCCATGCTTCCACTTGCTTCTTCCATGCTTCTAATTGCCTCATCTATGCTTTTAATCTTCCATACTTCTGATAGACTTATCCATGCTTTTAGTAGCATCAGCCATGCTTCTAATTGCGTTATCTTCATCCAGTTGCCTCGTCTGTGCTTCTAATTGCCCCAGCCATACTTCGAATTGCCTCATCCATGCTTCTAATTGCCTCATCCGTGCTTCTAATTGCCTCATCCAGATTTCTAATTGCCTCTTCCATGCTTCTAATTCCCTCATCAATGCTTTGAATTGCCTCTCCCATGCTTCTAATTCCCTCATCGATGCTTTGACTACCCTTATCAGACGGGTAGTCATGATGGGTATATTGGGCTTCGTACATTTGTACCCTAGTGTCCCTTTGATGGCATGCACTGCTCTCTCACTCAATAATACTAACAATAACAGAAAGAACAGCAATTGCTACTACTACTATTATTAAACTAATGCTGTTAGAACAAACAACATCACTTTCAACAAATAGCATGTGCATGTGTGCGCGCGCGCGAGTGTGTGTGTTTGTGGGTGTGACGATTAGCGTTCCTATAAATATGAACCTTACTAATAATTTCACTGTCTCCTGTAATTTATTTTTGAATGCTGTCTGTTTCTCCAAAGACAAAACATACTGCCATGTGGTCGTGCACGTTGCATTCAGCTTTATATATTCATATATACAGCGCACGCACGCAACGCATATACATATATTTATATATAGTATGTGTGTATATATATATATATATAGAGAGAGAGAGAGAGAGAGAGTGAGAGAGAGAGAGAGAGACACATATGTGTGTATATATACGCATATATGTGTGTATATATATACGCATACATATGTGTGTATATATATACGCATACATATGTATATATATATATATATATATATATATACATATATATATATATGTGGATGTATACATATATATATATACCCACATATATATGCGTGTATATATATATATATATATATATATATATATATATATATATGTATATATATATATATATACGTCATATGTATTTATGCATTTATGTATAGATTTATATACGTATCACTTATAAATATATGTATGTATATACACATGCACTCACGCACACACAAACGCTTATACAATCAAAAGCTACATATACATGCAAACATACGTACGTACATACATACATATATTCTCTTGTAATGTATAGGTATATACACATACATAGATATGAATATATGCATGTATGTATGTGTGTGAGTGTGTAAGTGTGTGTGTGTGTGTGTGTGTGTGTGAGTGTGTTCATGTATACATATACAGATGCACACACGAATACGCACGCGCGCAATGACAGCCATTACAAGAAGAACAAGTCCCAAGTTAAACAATGACAACAATAAAACAAAAGAGGAAGCAACAACAATCAGAAAACAAAAACTATGCAATTGCATCAAAATTACACCGGTGGCACTGTAGTAGTAGTAGTAGTAGTAGTAGTAGTAGTAGTGATGGTAGTGGTGGTGGTAGTTGTAGTATTAACCGTAACAGCAAAGGAAGAAGTGGCGGTGTTGGTGATAGTTGAGGTAGTAATAGTGATGGTTCTAGTAGTACTGGTAGTAATAGTAGTAGTAGTGGTAGTGGTGTACAAGTAGTAGTAGTAGTTGTAGTAGTAGTGGTGGTGGTGGTGGTACAAATAGTAGTGGTGGTGGTGGTGGTGTACAAGTAGTAGTAGTAGTTGTAGTAGTAGTAGTGGTGGTGGTGGTGGTGGTGTACAAGTAGTAGTAGTAGTTGTAGTAGTGGTGGTGGTGGTGGTACAAATAGTAGTGGTGGTGGTGGTGGTGTACAAGTAGTAGTAGTTGTAGTAGTAGTGGTGGTGGTGGTGGTGTACAAGTAGTAGTAGTAGTTGTAGTAGTAGTGATGGTGGTGGTAGTAATAGTAGTGGTGGTGGTGGTGGTGGTGGTGGTGTACAAGTAGTAGTAGTAGTAGTAAGGACGACGACAGCGATGGTAACTGCAACAACTTGAATTCGCAGAACAAAATAAAAAAAAACAAAATATAAAAGAATTCAACAAAACTACTTCAGCAATAACTGCAACTACCATACAACAACAGCAGAAACATCATCATAATCATCATCATCACCGCCTCCGACACCACCAGCACCTTTATCATCATCATCATCATCATCACAGTACCACCACAACTACAACCGCCATCATCATCATCACCACCGCCGCCACCACATCCACCACCACCGCAACTACCATCACCGCCTTCATCGTCATCGTTATCGCCTCAACAACGTAGAAAGAAAGCTTACGACAAACAACAAAAATGGCTGCCTTCTTCTGTCGGCTGCAGAGTATGTCTTAATGGCTGCCTGAAGCATTGGCAGACGATAAACAAGAATACAATGCAATCAATTGCTACTGGAATTAAATAAACACAGCGAATTGTATAATTTCTGTTCGCTGATTAAATTTTAAATATGAACGACAAAATATTTTCTATTTCATCTCTTTTCGCCATTTTTCTCTTTCTTGTCTTGTCTTGTTTTATCTATTTGTATTTTCATTTGGTTTTGTTTGTCTTTTCTCTAAATTTGTTATATTATTTTTTTATCGCTGTCTTTTGTTTCTTCGTTATTTCAGAAACTATCCAATCTTGTTTTATTTTTCGTTTTATTTACTTTGTTTTGCTTCGTTTATTTTGCTTGGCTTTTGCTTGTTATTATTATCATTGTTATTATTATTATTATTCATTATATCTTGTATTTTGTATGTATATGTTTCCTTTTTGTTTGTTGTTTTTCTTTTTTTTTTACCCTGAACAAGCGGCAGGAATAGATTGGTAATTGGATGTTGCTATCATGGCAGCCAAACGTAGAAGAACAAGAGAAAAAGCAATGAAAACATTGCTTTCATGTTTGCTCTGAAAACACGGCAGTAAGAAAGATTGATGTTGGAACCTTTTAGTTTGGTAATTATAGACAAATTATTAGTGCAACGTTTCTGCTTACTTGAAGAGATGATAAAATAGGAAGTAATAAATATTTGCTTTAGATTTTGTGGGTCGGATCCAAACATGTTTTATTACTTAGAGCAGAAATGGTTTATTGCAGAGAGAGAAAAAGAGAGAAAGATACAGAAGGAGGGAGAGAGACAGACAGAGACAGAGAGAAGATAGTGAAAGAGTGAGAAGAAGGAGAAGATTTGTTTTTGTTTTTGTGACTTATTTTGTTTCTTTTATTGTTGGTGTTTGTTGCTGCGCAAATTTTAAGAAACCGTATTTATTTCATAAACCCTGATATTGAATGAATTAACATTCCTAATAGAGATTCGGATTATTTTCTAAGAATACATAAAGGTATTAGAGGATGTTATTATATCTGTGTGTGTGCGTGTATCTCTGTGTGTGTGTACATATGTATAACATATGTTTGTACATATATACACACATATGTACGTATACATAAATATACACAATATACATATATATACACATTATACATATATATATATATATACATATGCCTATATATGTGTATATATATATATATATATATATATATATGTATATATATATATATCTACACTTACACACACACACATATATATATATATATATAGATATATATATATATATATATATATATATATATACATTATACATATATATATATATACACACATTATGCATGTATATACACATATGCCTGTATGTGTGTGTGTGTATATATATATATATATATATATATATATATATATATATATATATATATATACATATATCTACATATACATATATGTGTGTGTGTGTGTATTATTTATCTTATTTTATTTTGATTTCGTTGTTGTTTTTCTGTATTTTTACCCAAGGAGATGATATGATAATTCTTTCTTCCCAAAGATAACTGCTACTTCACAAGTCTCAGAAACCTGAGAGTGAAACGAATGATATATATCGGGAGACATAAAAAAAGCGCCCAGGGAAAATGTTTATCTTTATACACCGTATATTATACTATATACTACATATTCAGCTTTCTGTTAATCTATCTCTGCCTTCTTTCTTGTCTTTCCTCCGCCCTCTCTTTTTCTTTGTTTATCTTTCTCCTCTGTCTCTATCTCTCACTCTTTCCTCTCCTCTCCTCTCCTCTCCCTGCTCCTCTTTCACTACTCCGTCCCTTGGTGGCTTTCACTCTCAAACGTAACCAGTCGAACAGCAATTTTTACTGCATGTCACTCTCGCAGTATCCAGGGACGAATATCTTCGCGCGTTGTAATTTCAAGATTTGCTGAAAAGATCGACGCTTCAACTTGGAAAACCCTTCTTCTGGGTCATACATCATACTAACAAGATTTTATTGGCAAATTGCCAGGATAAATGGACGGCGTTTATTTGTATGGAGAACAAACAGCCATGCTAATCTGCAAAATCACTTATAAAGCTAGCCATGACTAAATTGCTGGCTGTTTATTAATTATCCCAAACTGTACACACCAAATCAGTAATTATACTTTAAACCATAGTAAAAACACATTAACACAGACACATACACACACAGAAAGAGAGAGAGAGAGGGAACAATGTATTACTGCTGTTTCCTCCCGGCGGTGACGATGTCGGCGGCCATATTTCTTCATTCTTTCTTCTCCATTTTGTTTTGCTTTGTGATTGTCGTTGTTTTGTTCTTATTATTCATTTATATATATATGTATGTGTGTGTGTGTGTATTTTTTCTTCTTTGCTTGTTCCTGATGAATCCTTTATTATGTGTAGAACGCTGTTATTGTATGGAGAGCTGTGTGTTAGAATGTTGACTGAGTAAGAGGTCACAGGGTATCAAAGTGGCATCCATTTAAATGGAGATATTATTGTTGCTTTCACTCGAGTGATCTGATTAGAAGTAGGGAGTTTGAAATACAATGGTGGACCTGAAGAGGCAGGAAGGAGAATACGATGATGACGATGATGGCGACGTCCGAGCTGACCAACCAACGTGTAATAGATGTACTCTACTTCAGTGTATATATAATTGATTAGATGTCAGTATTTGCAAGCTACGACTTTATCCTTTTGTGTATCCACACAACAGCCCAGTGCTTGCCTATTTTCTATTGATTTCTTCGCTCGATACTCTTCTCTCTTTCTCTCCTCCTGTCTTTCCCTCTCTCTCTCTCTCTCTCTCTCTCTCTCTCTATCTCTATCTCTATCTCTCTCTCTCTCTATCTTTCTCTCTCTTTCTCTCTCTCTCTCTCTATCTCTCTCTCTCTCTCTCTCTCTCTCTCTCTCTCTCTCTCTCTCTCATTCTCGCTTTGCCGCTATCCATTCTCTCCTGTTCTCACTTTACATATGTGAATATGTAATCACGTACACGTATGTGCGTCTGTGTAGACGCAAGTAAGTGTATATATTGTGTTTGAGTGTGCGTATGTGTATATATTTGCGTCTATGTATATAAATATTAATAGAGGGAGAGAGAAAGGAGGAGAGATTGACGGATAAATGCATATGTACGAATGTAAATGTGTATTGGTTTCAAATAAGTATGTATGCTATGCAGTATTCGTGAGACTCATTATACGCACACACATACACACACCCGTACCCACACACATATATGTATAATATACCTGTATATACTATATGTATATATACATACATACATACATATATATATATATATATATATATATATATATATATATATATATATATATACACATACATACATACACACACACACACACACAGATTCACATACTTATAATCGCACCATTAGTTGTCGAATAAATAGAAGCTAATCCTGACAAATAAACCTCGATCCAAAAGGGTAACATAATGATTAGCTCTAAGAAAGGTGTACAGCACAAAATACACCACATCCACCGCCACAGCCAACCATGAAATAAAAACTGAAGACGTTTGTGTGTGTTTGTATGCACACTACATGAATACATATATATTTTTTCATACGTATGTATTTATCAATGTGTCACGTGATCAGTATGTTGTGTGTTTGCTGAAAATGGCTACCTTATTGTATACATCGTGAATCATGACATACAACACATGTAATACATATACATATATACACTTCTGTAAGTTTTTATGTTGTGTTATGTCTGTCTAAACTAAAGCGCCAACAAGCTTTGTGTGTGTGTGCCTCGCGCTGAATCTTACTGACAATAGGCATAGGATACATTCTCGTTGCTCGACAACCTACAAGGTTTTATATATATTCATACACACACATACACACACACACACACACACACACACACACATACACACACACACACACACACACACACACACATATATATATATATATGGATGGATAGATAGGTAGATATAATATATATACATACATACATATAGAGAGAGAATATATTGAAACTGGAGGATTATGTGGCAACTCGAGTTTCAGGCTACTGTGATCTCCAGGCCAGAACTGTTACAGTTATCTATCTATCTATCTATCTACACACACACACACACACACACACACACACACACACACACACACACACACTACATATATATATATATATATATATATATAAAGGGCATTAACTGTGCATCAATGCCTCACGCTATCGAGGGACTAAATAAGTCAAGAAACTACCAAAAATAAGTAACATATTTACCGAAAGCGAGGGAATGCAGCTTTTCAAAATTTATCTCTTAAAAACATTTAACTCAACGGTAGACCACTGGTTTCTCAATCAAATACAGAAAAAACTGTGAAGTAACCTCTATTCCTTTGTTCATCAGTACACGTATGGTCAAAATATATAAAAATAAACAAGAATCAACCTACCATGATGTAGCCATCACAGTAACGATGACTTTTGTTCACAATTATATATCCCTGAAAGAGATTTGAATTTATCCAGTTGCATCTCGGTAACATGCGCTTATACAGAATGATATTCAGCACTGAATATATTCTAATTATTTATAATATAATATAGGATAAATTCTTTATAAGAATTTATCAAGTAGTCAGCGTGAAAAAACCTCATATATATATATATATATATATATATATATATATATATATATATATATATATATATATAGCGAGCTTGCTGAGGCGAAACACAATCGGTGTAAACCTCAAAAGAGGTTTAAGGACGGCATAAGAACTACCATGAAGTCACTTGGAATGGATCCAAATGCCATAGAAACCCTTGGTTTGGATCGAGCTGGATGGCGAACAGTATAGAGAAGTGGAGTGAAAGCTTTTAAAGAGGCTACGATGACACATGCAAAACTCAAGAGAGATTTTAAAGAAGAATGTTACGATCAACGAGAAGATGAATTTGAGCGACCTTTTTGTGTGCATGCCTTTCTTTTGCTGGGCTCAACTCTCATTTGCAGACCCATGAAAAACGAACTTCCTTCAACTTCTCTGCCGATATATGTGTGCACACCTTTCAATGCCGTGTATGCCGTAACGTCTGCAAATCTAACGAAGGCCTCAAAAGACATTTTTAGATCCACTAAGATCAGAACTCAACTGCAGCTCACGGTGGTTCAAATCAGATATGCAATTTATGTGAGTGTCTTTTCAATATAGTCTGGTTTAAAAAGTCACATCAAACGCCATGATATTTGTGCTGCCTTTTTAATAAAGTATATATATATATATACCTATATATTATACGTATTCACACATACGCACACACACAATCGCTTTGTAGATCTTGTCTGAGAAGGTGTTCGATCCAGTTGCAGCGTTTTCTCTTTTATTTCGTCACTGATGTACATAAGTGTACATATACTCAGATAAACAAATACTCTCTGTCTCTCTCTCCCTCTCTTTTTCTCTCTCGGTCGCCCATACACATTCACGCGCACACATATTCAATTACATACACACTTATCCATTCAAATGCGCTAACTTTCACACACATACAAGCACTCCAGCACAGACACACAGACACACACACACACACACACACACACACACACACATTCAACATATTCACGTACACAAATGGTCACACAAAGGTGCACACGCAATTACACACACACTCACACACTTTCACACACACACACACACACACACACACACACACACACACACAGTCCGAATACTGCTTTATGTCTCATTCTTTTGATGTCAGCGCTGGGATGTAATACCTATTAGTATTACATCACTTTACGCTCTGAGTTCAAATCCCTACCGAGAGTCGCTAATCCACCAATAAACTACATTCGATTCAAGCCGTTACAAATGCACCTACCTTTATAACCACAAAACTATGAATCTTCGTCGTTGTTGTCGTAATCACCAGCAGCAGCAGCAGCAGCGTCATCATCGTCATCATCACCATCGTCATCGTCATCATCATCGTCATCATCATCGTCATCGTCATCATCATCGTCATCATCATCATCTTCACCGTATGGAGAGAGAATATATCGGGCCGGCCAAACCCTTGTGAGTAGATTTGGTAGACGGGAAACTGAAAAACAAAACGTATATGTGTGTGTGGATTTGTGTGTATGTGTGTGTCTTTTTGTCTGTGTGTGTCTCCTACCATCGTTTGAAACCGGTGTTGGTGTGTTTATGTCCCCGTAACTTAATGATTCGGCAAAAGAGACCCATAGAATAGGTACAAGGCTTTACAAATATAAGTACTAAGGTACTATATATATATATATATATATATATATATATATATATATATATATATATACATACATGCATACATATCAACTATAGATATCCTGTCGAGTTAGCTTTTTGTAAGACAGATCTTTTGGTTTACATATGTGATGCGACAGATAACATTATACACCTCTCTGTCTCTCTCTCCCCCTCTCTCTGTATCTATCTGTCTATCTATTTTTAATTTATCTATCAAGCTCCCTGTCTGCCTATGTGCTTGTCTGTCAATTTATCTACATATTTGTATGGACATTATATATATATATATATATATATATATATATATATATGTGTGTGTGTGTGTGTGTGTATATACATGCATAATGTATGTGTATGTGAGCGTGACCCTCACATTTTCATCTTTATTAGACTTGTCTACACTTAACTACACTCTCCATTCAAGGCATTTTGGTGCATATCCGGTCCTTGAAATTACTCTTTTCCTGTACGGTCTTTGTAAGAATCATTTCTTTTTCGTTTAGAGAAACTAATACCAACAGATTTACATGTGTAATTACTTACTAAACGTCTTCCATATTGCATTCAACTTAATATCATTTATTTCCAGCAATGGTGGAATTAGTTATATGATATGTTGTGGTAATGTGTATCTGTAGGTGCAGGAGTGACTGTGCGGCAAGATGTCTGCGACCCGACTGTGCGGGAAGAAGTTTCAGGTTCAGTCTCACTGCGTGGCATCTCGGGCAAATGTCTTCTACTGTAGCCCTGTGAGTGGATTTGGAATGCAGAAACTGAAAGAAGCCTCTCATGTGTGTGCGCGCGCGCACGTATTTGCTTGTCCCACCCCATCACTTTACAACCGGTGTTGGTTTGTTTACGTCCCCGTAACTTAGCGGTTCGGCGAAAGGGCCCAACACACACACACACACAGCGGGACGTCATTGGTCACTATCACTCTGTAATGCCTGACATTGACAGCCAATCAATAATGTCTTACCTTCAGTGTCATAATTGTCTGGCCTTAGATGTTACACTAGAATGTCTGGTGTCACTAGGTGACCACTGTAATACATTACTCCATTGTTTCACGAAAGTATCTGACCTTGATTGCCTCACGCTAGTGTCTGACCATAACACTCTCACTCTACCCTCTGACCTTGACTCTCATTCTAGTCTCATTTTATGATTGGCTCGCTCTAGTGTCTGACTTTGACTGTCCCTCTATAGTGTATGTCATTCACGCCCCTACTGTAGTGTCTGACCTTCATTGCCTCACTACAATGTCTGACCTTCACCAAACTATTATAATATTTGACCTTGACTCTCTCACTAAAGTGTCTCACCTTTACCGCATCACTTCAGTGTCTGACTTTGGATATCTCACTGTAGTGTCTAACCTTCATTGTCCCACTACTCTACCTAGCGTTCAGCAGCCCGTCACAATGTCTAACCTTGATCCTCCCACTACAGTACCCTTCCTCGTCTACTATGACTGACCTTCACTCTATTTCGTCTGATCTTGACAGCCCCACTGTAATCTGTGACTTTGACTGTTTCACTATATTGTTTGACAATGACTGTCCCACAATAATAGTGTCTGAACTTGGCTGTCGCACAATGGTGTCTCATCCTCCTTGCCTCACTATAATATTTTACCTTGATCCTCTCGCTGAAATATTTCTCTTTCTAGTATCTGACCATGAATATCACGCTCTTGTGTCTGTTCTTCACTGTCCCATATAACATCTGACCTTGATTCTTTCATTACAGTGCCCTACCTTCACCGCCCGTCTGCTATGATTGATCTTCATTCTATCACTAGAGCGTCTGTGCTTCACTTTCTCTTTATAATGGCTGACTTTGACAGTCCATCTTTAATGTCTGTCCTTCAAAACCTCCTATAAGCTGTAACCAATGCCGTCCCTGTGTATGTGTGTGAGTACATGATTGTGTAAGCGCTTGTTTGTGCGTCTGAATGAATGTGTGTGTACATGTATATGTATATTGCAGTGCGTGTGTGTCAGATTAAAATGTCTGACATTTCCTATCCCGTTGCAGTGTCTTACCGTTATTGTTAGATTATAATAGCTGAACTTCAGCTTTCCACTATGACGTATGTCCTTCACTGCTCCGACCTTCTCTCTCCCAAATTTCCAACTTTCACACTCCTGTCCTAACCTTCACACTCCCAAAGTTGTGTGTGACCTTTGCAGTGACATTACATCTGAAAGTCAGTATTCAACAATAGAGTGTCACTGGCACTACCTTACTATAATGTCTTACTTCGACTATCTCAATGTAATGCCAGACTTTGACCACCCGCTGTAACGTCTCGTTTTGATTGTGTCACTAAAGTGTCTACCATTAACTGTCTTAACGTAGTATCTGTCCTTGAGCATACCACTAGAGTGTCTTGCTCTGACTGTCTCATTTATAGTGTCTGACCTAGACCGTCCCACTATAGGGTTTGATCTTGACTATACGACTAGAGAATCAGACCTTGGTCGTTCCTCTATAGTGTCTGACATTCATAGACCACTATAGTGTCTGACCATGATAGTAGAACTCTAATGCCTGGCCTTCACTGTTCCACTATAGTATATGACCTTGACTGTCATAGGATTCTGTCTGACCATGATTGTTCTTCTGTAGCATCTGAACTTGACTATCCCTCTATAGTATCTGACCTTGACTGTCCCACTATAGTGTCTGACCTTGACGTCCCACTGTAGTGTCTGATTTTGACTGTCCCATTTTAAAATCTGACCTTGACTCTCCCAACATGTTATCTGACCTTGACTGTCTCACTACCGTGTCTAACTTTCCAAGTGCAACTATTATGTCTGACCTTGACTGTCCCACTATAAAGTCCAGCCTTGATTGCTCGACTAGTGTTTCAGACTTTCACAACAATATCCAGTCTTGGCTCTCGCATTGTAGTAGCTGGCCTTCACTGTCCCATCATATTTCCTAGCCTTGAAACTCGCACAGTAGTGTTTGACCTTCACTGTCCCACTATATTATCTGACCTTGACTTTCACAATATAATGTCTCACCGTGACTGACCTATTATAGTCTCAGACATTAACTGACTCATTACAGTATTTTACGTGACTATCCCACGATTTGAATGTTCCATGGCAGTGTGTTACCTTAAGTATCCCACTGCAATTTCTCGCACTGACTGTCCCACTATAACGTCTGGCCACGACCGTCCCGCTATAATGGCTGGCCTTGAATGTCCCACGGTAGCGCTTGCCATTCACTCACTATTCCTCTATAGTGTCTGGCCTTGACTGTCCCACTGTAATGCCTGGCCTTGTGTCTCCCATTATGATTTCTCGCTTTGAATTCCCCACTACACAGTCTGACCTTCACTGTCCCACTGTATTCCCTGACCTTGACTGCCTTCCTAAAATGTCTGACTTTGGCTGTCCCACTGTAGTAACTGATCTTTAGTGTCGCAGTATAATAATGTCTGGCTTTGACTGTCCTACTATGATGTCTGACCTAAACTGTCTCACCATAACGTATGACCTTGACTGTTCTACTGTTGCGCCTGACCATGATTTTCCTACTATAATGTCACGCCTTGTTTGTGCCACTGTAGTGTATAGCTTTGACTGTCCCACTACAATGTCCAACCATGACTGTCCCACTATAATGTCTGTCCTTCACTATCTAACTGTTGTGTCTGACCTTGACTATCCCACTGCAGTGTCTCCCCTTGAGTGCTCCACTATAATATCTGGCCCTCACTGTCCCACTGTGGTGACTGACCTTGACTGTACCACTATAGAGTCTTAATTTGACTGTCCTACTAAAATGTCTAACCTTGACTATCCCACTATTGTGTCTGGCCTTGGCTGTCCCACTGTAGTGTCTGACTATGACTGTCCCACTATAATATCTGGCATTGACTACACCACTGTAGTTTCTGATCTTGACTTTCCCACTGTAATGTCTGAGCTTCACTGACCACTATAATGCCTGACCTCGACTGTCCCAGTCTGATGATTCACTTTAACTGTCCCAGTATAGTGTCTGACATTCACTGTGCGAATGTATCGTCTGACGTTGACTGTTCCTCTGTAAGGTCTGGCCTTGCCTGTCCTTCTGCGGTGTATGACCTTGAACTTCCCACTATAAATCTAACCTTCTTTGACCTACTATAATACGTAGCCTTGACTGTCCCACTATCTTTCCTGACCTTGACTGTCCCCACAATGACATCTAACCTTTACTGCCTCCCTATAGTCTCTAGCCTTGACTGCCTCATTGTAGTGTCTAACCTTGAATGTCCTACTATGATATCTAGCCTTTACTGTCCCATTGTTATGCCTGGACTTGACTGTCCCTCTGTAGAACTAGAGTCTGGCTTTGAATATTACGTCGTAGTGTCTGTCTCATTGTAGTGTCTGATCATGACTGTCTCATTGTAGCGGCCTGACCTTGACTGTCCAACTATAATATCTGGTCTTGACTGTCCTACTATAGTGTCTCGCGTTCACTGTAGTGTCTGATCATGACTGTCCCGTTGTAGCGTCTGATCATGACTGTCCCACTATAACGTCTGGCCTTGACTGTCCCACTGTAATGTTTTGCCTTGACTGACCCACAATGGTGTCTGACCTTGACTGTTCTACTATGTCTAATGTTGTGTGTCCCACTATAGTGTTAGCCCTTGACTGTCTTACTATAGTATTTGACGTTCACTGTCCCATTGTAGCGTCTGATTATGACTGTCCAGTTATAATGTCTGGCCTTGACTGTACCACTATAATGTCTAACCTTGACGGTCCCACTATAGTGTCTGACCTTGATTGTCCTATTATAGTGTGTGGCATTTATTTTCCCACTGTAGTGTCTGACCATGATTGTCTGACTGTAGCGTCTGAGCATGACTGTCCCACTATAATGCCTGGCCTTGACCGACCCACTATGAAATCTGACCTTGACTGTTCTACTATAGTGTCCGACCTTCACTGCCCCACTGTAATGTCTAATGTTGACTGTCTCAATATGTATCTGACCTTGACTTTCCTTCTATGGTGTCAGACTTCGACTGTCCGACTTCAGTGTTTGACCTTCTCTGTACCACTATATAGGTTGGCACCCAATGTCCCATTCTATATCTCACTAATTTTCTGGGCATGTCTTTAAACTGCTTTCAGTTGAGGTGTCTTTACTTGAGAGCTATATGGAGGTACACATGGGCAGCGGTTATGACGAGTCACTCAAGGCCAGTGATAATACTGAGTTTATCAAGACTAGAAGTACACATGGGCAGAGGTTATGATGAATCACTCAACGCCTGAGGTTATGCGTAGATACTCAAAGCCAGGCGTTATAATAAGTCACTGAAGGCCAGAGGCTTTAATGAGTCACTCAAAACTAAAGTCTGTATGAAGGTATACAAGGCCAGAAGTTATGACGAGTCACACAAGGCCAGAGGTTATAAGCACTCTATCAAGGCCAGAGGTTATGGTATGTTACTCAAAATCAGAGGTTATGATGAGTCAATGAAGGTCAGGTGTTATGGTGAGTCACTCAAAGCCAAATGTTATAAGCAGATACTCAAGGCCAGAGGGTATAATAAGTCACTCAAAGCCTAAGGTTGTATGGAGGAACTCAAATCCAGGCGTTATAACGAGTCCGTCAAGGCCAAGGGTTATAATGACTCTATCAAGGTCAGAGGTTATAGTGTGTTAGCCAAAACCATAGGTAATGATGAGTCAGTCAAGGCCTGAGGCCATCGGTAGATACTCAAGGTCAGATGTTATAATAAGTTACTTAAGACCAGAGTTTATTATGAGCCACTCCAGGCCAGAGGTTATACGCAGATAGTCAAGGCCAGAGATCATAATGACTCTATCAAGGCCTGAGTTTATACGCAGATACTCAAGTCCAGACGGTATAATGACTCACTCAAAGCCAAAGTCTGTATGAAGGTACACGAAGCCAGGAGTTGTAAAGAGCTACTTAAGGCCAGAGGTTATAATGACTTACTCAAGGCCAGAAGTTGTACGCAGATACTCAAGGCCAGGGTTTATAATGAGCCACCCAAGGCCAGAGGTATTACTATGTCACTCAAAGCCAAAGTCTGTATGTAGGTACTCAAAGCCAGAGATTATAAAGAGGTACTTAAAGTCAGAGCTCATGAGTCACTCAAGGCCAGAAGTTATACGCAGATTAGAGAGTACCAGTGTTTCGAGAAATGTGGAACCGCCTTGTAACCATTATTGTTCTCATGTCTGTTCTGACCCAGAGTAGTCCCACCTGTCAGGGTTCCAGCTATATTAGGTTTTACTCACTTATACATGTAAAGTCTGGATCCGGCCGGTTCTATGGAAGAAAACTTGGTTCAAAGGAAGAGGGTATATATATATATGGGGGGGGGGTCTTTGTGTCTGTGTTCGTCTCTCCCATCACCGCTTGACAACCGATGTTGGTATGTTTACGTCCCACAAACTTAGCAGTTCAGCAAAAGAGAATGATAGAGTAAGTACCAGGGTTTAAAAAGTCCTGGTATCGATTTACTCGATTCAAACCCTGCAATGCGGTGCTCCAGCATGGCTGCAGTCAAATAACTGAAATAAGTAAAATAATAAACGAATATATATATATATATATATATATATATATATATATGGGCTTCTTTCAGTTTCGTCAACCAAATTCACTCACAGATCTTTGGTCAGCCGGAGGCTAAAACAGAAGGCATTTATCGAAAGCGTTACGTCGACCCTGGTGCACAACTGGTACCTAATTTATCGACCCTGAAAAGATGAAAGCTAAGGTCAAGTGCGGCGCAATTTAAACTCAGAAATTAAGGACGGACGAAATTCCGCTAAGCATTTTGCCCTGCATGCCAACGATTCTGCCGGCTCGCCACCTTAGAGCTAGAAAATATTAACGAGGCCCTAATTTAGTATGGCATCGAAAAACATGATATTGTATTAGGGTAACGAAGCCTAACAATACAATAGTGTACCAATGCCTCATACTTAAAAAAGGGCAGCCAAGGCTAGACATTAGAGCGAGATATCGAAAGCCCAAAACTACATGAGCCACATAAAACCATAGAATTTGCAACTGGGGAATACAATGCCAGGTTCTTTAGTAAGATATGTAAAGCTAGAGTTTAGAAAATACCTTATTAAAATCTCTTGAATGCCTTATTACAATCTCAGATCTTGTGTAGCTTAATATAATGTTTGAGTTTGCTGTTGTCAGTCGCTCGAGATAACATCCGGCCTACTGTTTTTTTAACCTTCGACCTTCAGTGCGACGTTATGATTACTGTTCTTTTTTTTACCTCCCAAGTAAAGAGCGGTACCGGGGACCCGACGTATCTGTAAACGTGATCAAGGAGGGCGGTGAATGGGGGTTAAAGACACAGACAAAAGGCCGAAGAGGACAGGGAGATATCTAAAGATAGAGTTAAAGGATTATGTGAGATCAGAAACTATAATGAGGTGCTCAGAAGCAGATTAAAATCCTGGAGATAATCAAGCCTTGAGATAACAATGACATATTTAATGTCAGAAGGTAAATGAGTCACTGAAGGCAAGATATTATATTGATATACTCGAGGCCAGAAATGATCTAAAAGTATACCTAACTAGAGGTTAATGTGAGGTACTCAAGGCCATCCTTTATAATGACGTACTCAAAGATCGAGCTAATAATGTTTTATTAAGAACAAGAACATATGATGGGTCACTCAAGGCCGGAGGTTGTAATGAGTCACTCAAGGCCAGAGGTTATAATGAGCTACTGAAAAACTCAACTTATAATATCATACTTAGGACAGGAATTTATAATGAGTCACTCAAGGCCAGAGGTTATAATGAATCAGATTATGATGAGTCGCTCAAAGCCAGATGTTTCAAGGAGTCACTCAACACCGGAGATAATATTGAGTTGCCCAAGGTCTGGGTTTATAATAAGTTACTCAAAGCCAGAGATTATAGTGAATCATTCAAGGCCAGAGGTTATACGGAGGTACTCAAGGTCCCAGGTAATAAGTCACTCAAAGACAAATATTCTAATGACTCACTCAAGGCTAGAGATTATGACGAGTCACTCAAAGCCAGAGGTTGTATGGAGATACTCAAAGTCAGAAGTTGTGACGAGTTATTCAAGGCCAGATGTTTTAACAAGTCACTAACGCCGGAGATAATAATGAGTCACTCAAGGCCAGAGGTTATAATAAGTTACTCAAGACCAGAGGTTATGAAACACTCAAGGGCAAATTCTGTATGAAGGAACACAAAGCCAGAGGTTATGACGTGTCACTCAAGGTCAAAGTTCATAATGAGCCATTGAAAGCCAGAGGTTATACGTAGATACTCAAAGCCAGAGGTTATAACGAGTCACTCAAAGCCATAGGCTCTACGGAGCTACTCAAAACCAGCGGTAATAAAGTGGTACTTAATGCCAGGGGTTATAAGGAGTCACTCAAAGCCAGAGGCTTTAATGAGTCGCTTAAGAGCAGCGATTATAATGAGTTACTCAGACAGATGTTATATGGAGGTACGCAAGGCCAGAGGTTATGACGAGTCACTCAAGGCCAGAGGTTATAAGGAGCCACTCAAAGCCACGGATTATAAGGAGTTACTCAAAGACAGATCTTTTAATGAGTCACTTAAAGATAGTGATTATAACGAATCACTCAAAGCCAGAGGCTATATAGAGGTATTTAAGTCAGAGGTTATGCCGAATCACTGAGGTTTTTATGAGTCACTCAAGGCCAGATGTTATACGGAGTCTATCAAGGCCGGAGCTTATAGTGTGTCACTCAAAGACAGAGGTTATGATGAGTCACTCAAGGCCAGAGGTTATACATAGGTACTCAAGGCCAGAGATTATAATGGGTCGCTCAAAGTCAGAGATTATAACGAGTTACTCAAGGCCTGAGATTATTATGAGTCACTCGAGGCCAGAAGTTATGCTGAGTCACTCAAGGTCAGAAGTCTAGTACTCAAACTTATATTTTAAACTGAGCCACTCAAGACTACTATACTGAGGTACTCAAAAGCAGCAGTTATAACCAGGTCCTCAAGGCAGAGTTGTTAATAAGGTACTCAAAGTGAAAGGATATAGTGGGGTACTGAAAGCCAGACATTTTAAAGAAATACTCAAGATCATAAGTTATAATGAAAAATGCAAGGCCAAGAGCTGGAGTGAAGTACTCAAAGCTAGACGTTATAGTGAAATACTGAAGACGGATAATACAGTAAGGTGCTCCAACTCAAAGTCTCTAATGAGGTACTCAAGTGTAGACTTTACACTTGAGTGCTTCATTACTTGGAATACTCAAGTGCAGGGGTCGAAGTGAGGTAACGTACTGTACTCAAAGTCTAAGCTTGAAATGAGGTACTCATGGCCAGAGCTTACAAATTGGCACTCAAGACTAAACCTTTTAATGAGGTACTCATACCAGAGATTATAATGAAATATTCAAGGCTGGGCGCTTTAATGAGATACTCAAGGTTAAAAGTTATGATGAGGTACTCGGGAGCGAAATTCACATGGTTAGTGGCAACTGAGATACTCAAGGCCAGATATTATAGTGAGATATTCAAGTCCAGATATTAAAGCCGGAGGATACAATGTAGTATTGAAAGCCAGGGCGTATAATGAGGTACTACATGCCAGAGTTTATAAAGTTATTGACCAGTGGTTATAAAGGAGTATTTAAGTTAAGAAGTATAATGTAGTATCCAAAACCAGACCTTATACAGACCAGATCTTAAATTGAAGTTTTCAAGGCCAGCGGTTATACTAAGGTACTCGAGGCCAGAGCTTAAAACGAGGTACTCAAAGTCAGAGACTAAAATGAAGTAGTCAATGTTTGTGCTTATACTGAGGTCTTCACAGCCAGAAGTTACTGAGATCCTGTTCTTAAAATGAGGTACTCAAAGCCAGAACTTATACTGAGGTAAACAAGGCTATAGTGAGGTAATCAAACGGAGTTTAGGGCATGGTGTTCAAAGCCAGATGTTAATGTAAGGTACTCAAGACCAGTTATTTTAGTTGAGTACTCACGGCTAGAGATTATAAGGTGATACTCCAAGCCAGAGCTTATAATGAAGTACTCAAGGTCAGAGTTTATAAAGCGGTCTCCAAGGCCTGACCTTATACGGTTGTCATTAGAATAAGAGCGTTTCATATGGTGTCCAAGTTCAAAGTAAGATGTGGTACTCAAAGTCAGAACTGAAATTGAAATATTCCAGGCCAGGGCGTTAAATAAAGTATTCAAAGCCAGGGCTTAAAATAAAGTCTCAAAAACAGAACTTAAGATGAGGTACTTACAGCCAGAGCTACAATTGAGGTACTCAAGGCCAGAGCTGAAACTGAAATACTCAAGGCCAGAGCTTAAAATAAAGTCCCAAAAACAGAGCTGAAATTGAGGTACTCAAAGCCAGAGGTTAAAATGAAGTACTCCGAATCAAAACTTATAATAAGTTCTTGAGGCCAGATCTTATAGTGATGCACGAATGTTCTGAGGTTCTCAAGGTACTTGAGTACCTTAAAATGAGGTACTCAAGGACTGAGATTTTATTACGGTAAACATGCCCAGAGGTTTTGGTAAAGAGTTCTTGATCAAAACTTAAAGTGAGTAACTCAAAGCCAGGAGTTGCAGTGAGATATTCAAAGCCAAACTTATAATGCAGTACTCGATGCCAGTCTTAAACAAAGTACACAAACCAGAAGTTATAGTGAAGTATGCAATACCAGATATTTTCACAGGGTACTGAAGGCCAGAAGTATATCGTATGGCATTGAAGGTCAGGGATTCTGATTAGTTTTTCATTACCACAAGTTATGATAAGGTATCAAACTAAAGTTTAAAGTTACGTTCTCCAGATCAGAGATAATTGTAAGGAACTCAAGGCCTGATATTATACTGAAGGACTCCAGCTCCGATAGTAAATTGTGATAGTCAAAGCTAAACCTTACAATGAGGTACTCAAGTCCACAGTTCATAAAGTAGTACTCGAGGCCAGAGGTTATGGTATTTAAAGTCAGAGATTATGCTAAGCTGTTCGAGGCCAAACCTATTAATGAGACATTCAAGGCCAGATGTTTTAAAATAGATAATCAAAGCTGGAGGTACTCAAGACCAAAGGTTAGAGTGAAGTCCTCGAGGCCAGAGGTTTCAATGTGCCACTCAAGGCCAGATATTATAATGAAGTACTCTAGGTCAGAGAGTTTGATGTGATGCTCAAGGCCAGACTTCATAATGAAGTCTTCAAGGCCAGAGGTTATGCTGAGGTACTCAAGTCCAGAGGTTATAATGTGTCACTCAAGGCTTGAGGTTATAATGATTCACTGAAGGCTAGATATTATGACGAGTCACTCAAGGCCAGAGGTTATAACGAGTCACTGAAGGCTAGAGGTTATGATGAGCCACTGAAGGCCCGAGCTTATACGGAAGTACTCAAGGACGGAGGTTATGAGTCACTCAAGGCCAGATATTATGACGAGTCATTCAAGGCCAGAGGTTATACTGAGATGCTCAAGGCCAGCGGACATAAAGAATCACTCAAGGCCAGAGATTATAGCAAGTCAACCAAAGCCAGAGGTTATAACGAGTCACTGAAGACCAGAGATCATACAGATGTACTCAAGGCCAGCGGATATAAAGAGTCACTCAAGGCCAGAGGTTATAACGAGTCACCCAAAGGTTGTAGAGAAGTACACAAGGCCAGAGGTTATGCTGAGGTACTAAAAGCTAGAGGCTAGAGGTTATAATGAGTCACTCAAGGCTAGAGGTTATAATGAGTCACTCGAGGCTAGAAGTTATAATGAGTCACTCAAGGCTAGAGGTAATAATGAGTCACTCGAGGCTAGAGGTTATAATGAATCACACAAGGCCAGATATTATGACGAGTCACTCAAGGCCAGAGATTATAACAAGTCACCCAAAGCCAGAGGTTATAATGAGTCACTGAGGACCAGAGGTCATACAGATGTACTCAAGGCCAGCGGATATATAAAGAGTCACTCAAGGCCAGAGGTTATAACGAGTCACCCAAAGCCAGAGGATATAATGTGTCATTGAAGACCAAAGGTTATAGAGAGGTACACAAGGCCAGAGGTTATAAAGAGTCACTGAAAGCCAGAGGTTGTAATGAGCCACTCAAGGCTAGAGATTATAGTGAGTCACTGAAGGCCAGATATTATGACGAGTCACTCAAGGCCAGAGGTTATACGGAGGTACTCAAGGCCAGTGGTTATAATGAGTCACTCAAAAATAGAGGTTATAATGCGTCATTGAAGGCCAGATATCATGATGATTCACTCAAGGCCAGAGGTTATGATGAATCATTAAAGTTCAGAAGTTATGCGGAAGTATTCAAGGCCTGGGGTCACAAGGAATCATTCAGGACCAAAAGTTCTAATGAGTCACTCAAAGTCAGAGATTAAGACGAGTCAATCGCGGCCAGAGGTTTTACTGAGTCTATCAAAGCCAGGGGTTGTGACATGTTACTCAAGGCCAGCATTTAGAATAAAGTACTGAAAGTCAGAGGTTATAGTGAGGCACTCAAAGCCTGGTTGTATGTTGACATGCTTAAGGCCAGAGGTATTAAGATACTCAAGATCAGAAATCCTTGTAAGACACTAAAGGCCCACAGTTATACTGTTACACTCAACAAGGGAAGTTATAGTAAAATGCACAAATCTAGAAGTTTTAGTGATATAACCATGGCCTAAGGTTATTATAATGTACTCAAGGTCGGAGGTTAATTCGAAGTACTCATAGTTAGGGGCAACATCCTGAGGTTCTGAAAACAAGGGTTTTAATAACGCGTTAACAGCAAGGGTATACATTGAAACCTCGAACGCCAGCATTTATATGGACGTTCTGAGTCTCAGCAACAGCAGAGAATATAATGAGATTCTGAAGGTCAGCTATTATATTGTTTGGTACTCCAGACAAGGGGTTATAATGATGTACTGAGGGTCAGTAGTTTTATGGGTAAGAACTGAAGCTCACGGCTTATATACAGGTACCTTTGGTCAGAGAAGATAGTGAGGTACTCAAGGTCAGTAGTTATAGTTAGTTACACGAGATCAGGACACATAATGAGGTACTCATGGCCAGGGATTTTAGTGTGGTACTCAAGGCCAGAGATTATAGCGAAGGTACTCAATGTCAGAGTTTAGGGTGAGGTACCCAAGTTAAGAGATTGTATTGAAGTACTAAAGCCAGCAGATATAGTGAAGTACTTAAGGTCATGGTTTATATTGAGGTGCTCAGGGGCAGAGAAGATAGTGAAGTACTCAAGGCCAGAGGTTATAATGAATCATTGAAGGTCAGGAGTTATGCGGAAGCATTCAAGGCCTGAGGTCACAAGGAATCACTCAGGGCCAAAAGTTCTAATGAGTCACTGAAAGTCAGAGATTAAGACGAGTCAATCGCGGCCAGAGGTTTTACTGAGTCTATCAAGTTATAGCGAGTTACACAGTATGAGTTTATAGTGAGGTACCCAAGTTGAAATATTATATTGAAATGCTAAGGCTAGGAGGTAGAGTAAGGTACTGAAAGTACCTGTTGAGGTGCTCAGAGTCAAAGAAGATAGTGAAGTACTCAAGGCCAGTAGTTATAGTTAGTTGCTCGAGATCAGATTTTATAATGTGGTACTGAAGGTCGATAGCTATAGTAAAGGACTCGAGGCCAGACATTATAGTGAGGTACTGAAAGGTCAGTAGCTGTACTGAGGTACACAAAATACTACATTATTTTGAATACAGACCAAAAGTGATAGTAACATAGCCAAACCCATCAGTTATGATGAAGTATCCAAGGCTAGGGATTTTAATGAGGTACTAGAGGTCAGGGGTTATAATGAGCTGCTCATGGTCAGAGGAAATATTGAAGTACTGAAGTCGTGGTTATGGAGTAAGAAGCTTGCTTCCCAACCACATGGTTCTTGAGTTCAATCCCACTACGTGGCACCTTGGGCAAGTGCCTTCAACTTTAGCCTCGGGTCAACCAAAGCCTTGTGAGTGGATTTGGTAGACGAAAACATACAGATTATATATATATAGTTGTGAAATGCTCGAAATACGGTTTAGAAAAGCAGCCGACAACTGATGAAGGGTCGTTCTTTG
>NC_142953.1:8857593-8860093 GCF_046866305.1 Octopus bimaculoides
TCAACAATAAAAATGACAACTCACAGAGCGCAAAAAAAAAAAAAAAAAAAAAAAACGACCGAAGTCTTCAACCATGAAGGTCGTACGTAAAGGGGAGAGTACAAGGTGGGGACAAAAAATAAATAAATAAATAAATAAAACGAATGGAAAAAAATGAACTGAATATAATGAAAAAATGGAATGAAGCCGTTCGGCCCCCACCTCCGAGCGACTTCATTGAACCTGCTAATACAATCCCTTTTTTTTTTAAACATTAATTTAAACAACCATTGATAATGCCTTTGTGACAGCTAGTTTCCACTTTTTTGGCAAATGTCTGTGTCCAGTTCCTTTAAAATGTAAGCATAACTTACAGTTTTAGGTATTTTGCTGGCGTCCATTTTCGTGACCCACCAATCGAAATCAGTTTCTTCTTCGTAGAACATAAACAGAACGAATTCAGTCAACTATTGCTACTGGAATAAGCCAATACATTTATGCTATTGATTTACTGAGCACTTGTTCTTTATATAAAAGCCTTCTTCCTGCAAACAAACGGATAATAAGATATAATAGATATATGGTGAACTCTCGGGTGAAGGTTCGTGGCAATAGAATCTTCAAATATATTGTGAAAAGAAAAAAAGTGGAAAGTACAACTGACAAATTCTTTATTATGATTTGATAATATATTAGTGTATAGTGATGTATGTTGAATTAAATCTATTATTTTACATTAAAAGTAATAAAAAAATCGCTCCTATTTTACATTCAATTCAGCGGACTTCTGTCAATAACAAACACACCCTTCTTATAAACAGCATCAAGTGGAAAGTTTATACTGAGTGTATGTGTGTGTGTACATGCGTTTGTATGTGTGTGTGCGTGCATGGATACATATATATGTCTATATATACATGTGGGTGTATGTGTATAAAGATATACATACATATATGCGTATACATATACAAACGTATATATTTTACAGACAAGAAAGTAACATTTCCAACGCAGTGTATTTTTCTTGTCTGTAAAATACGAAACACATTCGACGTTTTCAAATGAAAGTTTGTTTACAAAATGTTGTGTGTGTATGTGTGTGTACAGCATATAGCTTTGGGGATGCAAAGAGGAAAATAGAACACAAAGCATGTATCTCTCTCTATATATTTTATAGGTGAATGAAAGTGGTGTGAATGGTGCGAGTGAACGGGCCTGCCCCGAGCCTATGCCTGTAGTTGGAAATATGGAAAGTAAAAGAGGCATGGTTTTTTTTAGTGGGGTTTTCCATGAGCAGCCCTCAAACGACTCCTCCCTATTGAGGATTACTCATTGTTGATTTCTTTCGTTCTTCCTTTTTTTTCTTTTGATTTTGTTAGTCTTGTTTACATGCAAAACCCTCACACACGTATACACACACATTCTTTGTTTTGCCCTGTGCTGTCCATAATGTTTTTCTTAATGTAAACCTTTGTGGTTAATAAAGACATCATTATTAATAATCGATGGAAGTATCGTATTAATGCTTAAAAGAAAAAAAGAGAGGTTAAGAACGAAAGAAAAATATAAGATGGGTTAAAAAAAATACACAATCGGTTCTATGGGAGGGATATAAGAAGAGAGGAAGGGCGAAGTGAGCGTGTATAGGAGTCTATTAGTGTTTGCAGATGGGCATAAGAGGTGAAATGCTGTATGAGTTGATCTGGGATGAGCAATTGTGTGTAGTCATGTGCAAGTGCGAAAGTATATGTATATAGCCATAGCACAGTTTAGTAAGAGTGTGTAGACGTTGGTATATGTGTGTGCGTGTAATCGTGTTGTGTATCGTGTATATTCGGCACGCTATCGTAAAGTCTTGATTCATAGCGACGCGTTTTTCCAATCCACTCATCTGGCAAAAATGACTTCTACCTGTATTTCAAAGGGCCGCCCTTGCCACATTCTGTGTTACGCTGAATCACCCTGAGAAGTATGTTAAGGGAATACGTGATGGTGGAGTGCTCAGCCACTTGCACATTAATTCCACGGATCAACTGGGACACTCGTAGTCGTAACCGATGGACTGCCAGAGATTGTGTATGTAAGGAAAGCATGGAAGTGACGAGGTAGACTCAGGCGTGAGCGTGAAATAAAAAGTAAGGCAAGAGGCATGAGGAACGAGTAACTGGAGTGTAATTCAGGAGTATGGCTACGAAATGCTGTTGCATGGATGGAAGGCATAGCCAAGGGAGAAGAATAGGAAAAATTTAGAGAAAGAAAAATCACACTACAACACTGGTTCAAAAGGTTAGTTTGCTCTTTGACAGAAGGAAATAAATGAGGCACTTGAAGGATACTGGCAAAAGGGTGACAGTAACTTCAAAGTTTCGGATTTCCAGTGATCATCATTCAGTTGAGGTATGTTCATCTGGAACTTCTGAGTCACTAACAGCCTTTTCCTTGTAAAATTGAATACGCATGTACTCTATTAAAAAATAATAAGTGATCCATCAGTTTAATGTTGAATTGTAATTAAATAAAT
>NC_142953.1:8865093-8867593 GCF_046866305.1 Octopus bimaculoides
TCTCTCTATATATATATATATATATATATATATATATATATATATATATATATATATATATATATGATGGTTATAATGCAAACAGCAATATTTGTTTCATAGAAAGAATACAGAATCTGGAGACAGATTTTCGCCGTGAAATATTGATTCCCCAGTTTTATAATTTATGATTTTAAACCGACATATAATGGTCATGTCCCTTGTGGCACCCGTCTGCGTCACCCTGCACCTCACTCACAAGCATCTTCTCCATTCCCAGCTCCAATAATACACGACTTCCAACTATGTTTATGCTTTTGTTTCTGTGCGATTTTTGTGAACACTTGGGATACATACGAGTGTATATGTTTGTCTGCATGTATATGTTATGTAGGTGTTTGAATACATACATACATATGTATAAATGTATATGTGAGAGATCGTGTGTGTATGTGTATATATATGAATGTATGTATTCATATATATACATATATACATGCACATACATACACGTATGTGTGTATGTGTATATATTTGTAGATATCTTATTTGTGTGAGTATATATATATATATATACATACACACGTGTGTGTGCGTGTAAATAAATAGATAAATAGACAGACAGACAGACAAATAGAAAGATAGATCGATGGATAGATAAACTTGTTCGTGAAGACAAGATAAATTGTCATAGTACATACATTTATTCATACATTCAGGCATACATATACATACATACGATAATACATACACACATACATGCATACATACATACATACATAAGTACGTACATGCGTACGTACATACATATATACACACGTACGTACATACATGCATACATACATATATATACATACATACACATACATACGCACATGCATACGTGCATACATACATACACACACACACATGCATACATACATACATACATACATAAATGTACATAATTTTGTTTGTAGATGTATTTGAAATGACGAAATATACAAATATATATATACGTGTGTGTGTGTATGCACGCATGCGTGTTGGTGTGTATGTATGCGATTAATTTCTATAGGCTGGCTATTCATATTTGTTTCCATTTTACTTATATATTTTCTCATTTATTTATTTACCATATCATCATCATCATCAGCGTCATCATTGTGAGATATATATATATATATATATATATATATATATATATATAAACACATATACACACATACACGTATATTTATCTCTTTGTTTATTTATTCGATATCTCCCACTCGCTAAACTGTCAGTTTGACAGGAACTGGATGCAAAAGAATATTAAAATTGCTAACAAGATTACAGAGAAACGCGCGTCGAGAAATAATGGACGCTTTGTTGATTTACTAATAATAAACAAGCTGCTTACAGGGTGTGATGTAGAAGGTAATACGAAATAAGAAACCTGGGAAACAATAAAAGAAAGAAAACAAAAAAACAAAAAGCAAAACAGAAAATAGAAACAAAAAAAAAAAAAGAAACAAATTTGTATTTTTCATTATCCAAAACCAAATACGAATTACGGTATAACGGAATAACAGAATAACAGTGTATTCAATACGGAAGGAGAGAAATTGAGAGCGAAATAGATGGAAGTGTGTGTGTGTGTGTGTGTGTGTGTGTGTGTGTGTGTGTGTGTGTGTGTGTGTGTGTGTGTGTGTGTGTGACAAGGTGAGAGAGAGAGAAACGTGAAATCGAGAGGGGGCGAGAGGGTATTGGATGAGAAGAAATTTCTTTCAGTCGTCGTCATATATATGTATATATATATGTATGCATCCCTCTCTCCCTCTATCTCTCTCTTTCTCTCTCTCTCTCTCTCTCTCCATATATATATATGTGTACACATACATATGTGCATTTGTGTGAGAGAGTGCGTGTGTCAGTGTGTATATAAACATATAGAGAGAGGTAAATACATACATATGTGTGTGTGTATATCTATATATATATATATATATATATATATATATATATATATATATATGCACACATGCATATATATCTATTTGTGTATACACTCGTATATACATGCATGTATACGTACAAATATGTATATGCATTTATATATGTATGTATGTGAACATATATATATGTACAGACATGTATTATATGTGTTTTCATATACACACAGTTATATGAATGCATGTAGGTGTATGCGTGTGTGTGTGTATGCGTGTGTGTGTGTGTGTGTGTGTGTACATCTATATTGATAGATAGAAACAGATATAGTTAATGTAAGTATTCATCTATACACGAATACTAATGCAGATGACAAGCGTCTTGTAACTCTACGTGAAGAGCAAGCAAAAAAGATTTCATATGAACATATATATATATATGTACTGGATACAAGCACTGATCCTCACATACATCCACCCATGCTTGCACGTATATATATATATATATATATATATATATATATATATATATATATATATATATATATATATTGCGAAACGTCTAGATAGAATAGAGACAACTGATGAAGGGATATTCCAAGTGGCTTTCC